>NW_017257523.1:1412469-1446931 GCF_001594055.1 Mycetomoellerius zeteki | reverse complement strand
ATAAGTGATTAATTGGCCAGTATTAGTATTATATAAAGTTCTAGAAGAGACGTTTTCTTACAGGAAATGCAACTTTGTCGAATGTAATTAAAGTAAAGTAATAAAAGTATTGAAGAAATAGTACCAAAAATTTAATTGTTTTATATGTATAGATCCTAAATTACTGGAACTTTTTGCAAAATTAGATTAATTTTCACAACACGGTTTCAGAGAAATTATTATTCGTAACAATTTTACAGATTTGAAAAATGACAAATAAAGTTAATAAAATACTGGAAAAGTGAAAAATAATTTTTTAAAAATAAATATATTATATTATCTGCCATTTATATAAGTTATCACTAGATTTTCACGTTTGGCGCAGTATGCAAATATTTCGAATTTGGGGGACTTTTGTCAGCAATTGTATCTCAGATACATCCTTATTAAATCAACAGCGAATGTCGTTTGCATTTATATGAAAAAAAGCCTCTGGATAAATGAAAATCGTTGAAACAAAATATAAAATATGGGGCACGCCGAGATGGGCAAATTACATAAGCAACGGAGTGCAACTTAATTCACTCAAGTGTTAATTAATCACGACGAAGAGATGAAAGCCGATCCCTTGAGCGTCTCCCTGCGATAACGCGTCGAGCTCGATAAGTCTGTGGATTAAGAACTTCCGAGGCGGCCAAGATTTATCGATACACGATGAATCGAATAACGGCACTATTGGCACAAGGTGCACGATTAGTCTCGCTTCCCCGCACTCGGTCGTTCCTGGTTGCACGGGAATCCATCACACGGACATATTGGATTTGAGAGAAGATCGAAAACTCGTTTTCTACAGGCGCATACTATCCATCCACGTGCCACCCATCGTATTCCGCGATATTCTTGGTAAGAATATTCCTGTCGATCTAATAATTTTGCTGTGGGAAAATCGCTTTTATCATAAATTGTGAATATCACAATATCACAATATTCTCTAAATCTTTTGGAGTAAAAATTGAGTCAATCTTGAAAAAAGAGTGATAACTATTCACTCTTAAACAAGAGAATGACAAATTCTCACTCTTTTGAAATAAGATTTCATTCTTTTGAGGTGAGATTTACTACAAAGGAATGAAATCTCATTTCTTCTCTGGAATGAGACTTCATTTCTTGGAGTTACTTTCGCTACATATAAGAGTGAAAATCTGTCACTCCTGTTCAAAAGTGAAAATATTTTATAAATAAGAATTAAGATCCGACCGTGTAAATGTACAACATATAGAGATCGTCAATGATCGGTCAAAGTTAGAGATTATGAATACAATATATATTCTTAAGTTTTAAATTTTAATTATTTCAGATTGTGCGCCGAAACATTCGGATATTAACCACAATCGATCTGAGACGCTAATAATATAAATATAATGAGGAGCCGAAACATTCGGACATTCCTATATATGAAAAATCCCCCCTAAATTAATTCGGTAAAGAACTTATTACGAAAAATATTACCTCAGCCAGGATTCAAACCTGGAACATGGGAAAATATTTTAACTCTTTTTTCAAGACTGGCTCAATTTTCAGTCTTTTACAGTGAAATTTCACTCCAAAGATGTAGAGAGTATATCTACCTAAGAAAAGAGTTTTTCTTAGATCTATATTTACCAGAAAAGTGGTATCGATCGTTTTACGTAGAGTCGCGAATATACCTGCGAAAATAATGTTGACGTGTACAAGTCTTTGACTTGTCGCAATGCAAATTCAACGTCTCGTGAAAAGCTATCGGTATACCGGTTTGTTATCTCCCAACCTTCCGAAACGTCAATCTTCATTTTTCAAGAAGCGAAGATGCACGACGTGCTTACCGAAGTCACCGTAAGCCGCCGAATCTCGAATCTTCCATCCAACCTGAGTGCTACATCTGTCCGCATAGAAACTCGGTAACTCCGAGCAACAAGAACGTTACGGAATTTAGGTGCAGTTCGCGAACTCCGAT
Source organism: Mycetomoellerius zeteki (assembly GCF_001594055.1). Classification (NCBI taxonomy): domain Eukaryota; kingdom Metazoa; phylum Arthropoda; class Insecta; order Hymenoptera; family Formicidae; genus Mycetomoellerius; species Mycetomoellerius zeteki. The sequence continues at coordinate 1,444,959 of NW_017257523.1, read as the reverse complement.
GTCTCGCAGGATATCGGACTAGTACTTGTTGCAAATTTGAATAAGTCCATCGTGGTGTTCTGGCAACTTGCACACGCGCGCGCGTGCGAGAGCATCCCTCGGGGGTGAGAGCGGTATTTGATACGACGTAATCGATAAGAGCAACGGTGCTATTTCATATGGTAGCGGAGGCGGCACACAAAAAGCATACATTTCCAAGCAGGATTTCCGTGTTAATAAATTTAAAAGGCCGACCGTCACGCGGGCAAAAATCGATGACGAAAGTGTTGCGACCACGAGAGCAATTATCGCTAATCCGGTATACGAAGCGCCACGAGATAAATGGTGAAATGTAATAAAAACTGCAGCTGTTCTTTCTCTCATTCCCTTCCTCCTTCTCTTATCAAGGCACGCAACCTCGTGTAAATTTAAACTTGCTTTCCTACACAAGAAAAAAGACTATTCTTGTTTTGAAAATATCTTTATTTTTGACATATAAGACGATAATTGAAGTAAGATTATTTAACGTTAAACCGACATAATTTTCTTACATAGAAAAATTTTATCTAATTATCAAGAAAAATATTTTTATTATTTAATAATAATTTTCTTAATTTGAGAGGAAATGATATTGGATAGAAAAATTACAATAATCGGAAGTTAGAACATAATATTGTTGTTATAAGAATGTATGATTTGATATAAGAATATAATATTAAAATTTTAGATTATCAAATTCTTTAAAAAAGATTTTATATTGTTGCTCATATAGAAAATAATGATTACGTTGAACAGAATATAATCGTTTTAAATTGAGAATTTTTTTCTGCGATACAAAGGTATGGATAATAACAGCGAAACGCGGACAATCTCGCCGTTTCTCCATTGTAAAAAGAAATGTTTTATTCTTGTCCCTATTTTTTAAACACTTGAAGATGTTTTAGTTTTAAACTTTTTCAATAAACAAAACACTAGCTAGATTTAAAACACTATGCGTTTTAAATCCAAACATCTAGTGTTTTGTCTATTGAAAATCGACGTCCTTTCGACCGCACTCCATCCACAAATCTCACAATCGATAGTCGTGCTTCATCTAAAGTGTTTGAAGATTAACGAGTATACAGAGTTAACAGTCACTCAGTGCCGAATAAAGGGCCATACATCTCGTTGGATATCGTGATTTTCAAGGATACACCTGAAAATGTCACGTTAATTGAAATAAGGAAATAAAATTGCATGGCAACTGAATATCACATCGTGCAAAAGTACGATGCTGCGGAACTTGAAAGAGTTTAAAGTTTGCCCGCCTGATTCTGCAATGATCATATACGATCCGAATAGTGGTTTGGATCGACAGCTACAAAAAGATGAGGATGTCAATCGGTTTATTTGAAGCAAAACGATAACACGTCAATCGTGATTATGAATATCAATGGTATTCCAAATTCGTTTTCCTTTGTTGCAAGACATAAAGTGGCCTACAAATAATCAATATTATATTGTATAATATTTATATACAATATAATAATATACAATATTTTCTTGATCATTTGCTATACTGAAGACAATATTGAATCTTTAGATTCAAATTCAGACTAAAATACTTCATTATAGATTGCGCAATATTGCAGAAGTTTGTAATCGTGATAAACTTCGACAAAGTGCATTGTTATATTACCAACGTCACAAGTTTGTTTAGCATTATGTTCAACTTGCTGTACTACATGTCACGTTCAGCCGGTAATCCCGCGATGCAAAGTATACTTCATATAGTATTAAACTCTTAAAACTGAAACTTATCAAATTACAACTTGGGGACGCGAAAGGCGAACAAAGTGTAAAATTATGTAACACAAATTTTTAATTGCAGAAGATAAATCTTTAATTAAATCTTTTTTACAAAAACTTTATTATTGATAATTTAGTGCAAAAAAATCTTGAAGTAGTTCGTTATATCTCACTGTCAATGATAAAGTTTTTGTTGTTGAACTTACATATAGAGTAGAAAATTGCATGGTAATAGACATTATTAATGTTTATCAGTGTTTTATTAATAATGATTTAAACTCTCGGATGTCGAGAATCGCATCTCAAATTACTCTTACAAGTTACACGTGTACATTTATACCTTAAATATTTGCAATTTGGAAGAAAAATAGCGACACAACTATACGTCGTAGATATTATAATAACTAATTAGACTTATTACAAAGAAGAGAATATCGGCAGAAAATGTTTTTTTCCGTTTACAACACTTAAATTTGCGAAAATGATCTAACTGCAAGGAAGGGTTCATATCTAATCATATCCTAATACTTATATTAATCATATCCTAATGTGTCAATGACTTAATATAACGTTTGCACTCGTAAAGTGTTTCACATTCTCGAAATAAAGAAATAAGCCCAATTACTATCACGTAATTGGCGACAATCATACAGCGGAAATATATGTAATAGCAATCTCTCATTAATCATGAATTTTTATTTATCAACTTATCAAAATAACAAATTAGAAATGACACGAACTAACTCCATTCTAACGAATAAATACATATATTATTAACTGTAAAAAATTTTGCAAGTTTGTTTTTTTCAATAAGATTCTCTTACGAAATATTCTTACGAAATATATAAAAAGATTTCGACGGCTCTCTTTCATTATATCAATAAAAAACTCGTAAAACTTGTCTAGTAGATGTTTTGTAATTGCGGTAGCAAATCAAAATTTAAAAAATCTGTCGTGTTTACATGTGTCCCATTGGATATTCGAAAATATGAAATCCTGTTAATTTCCGAAACAGGATGTTATCGCTGGTTTATCGTATGAAATAATTAATGAAATATAGAAATCTGTTTTGATGCTTAATAACATATACCGAGAAATCGAGAATCGATATATACAATTGAACGTCCAAACATGGCTGTAATAAATTGTTAAATAAACATCATATGTATTTTATATATTACATAGTTTATAATCTTTATAAGATTATAAACTATGTAATATATAATATACATATGATGTTTATTTAACAATTTATTATATTCAATATTGTGCAGCGATTATTTTACTTATTAATATTTATAGCTTTCAATTTAACGAACAATTGATGAAGAATTTATTTAAAGAAAGCATACATTCGAATAAATTGTGAATATTGTGTATATACGTATATATGCAAATATGTATATATTGCACGTTTCGTAATGCTGCGGTCGATGTACTAGGTATAAGTATCTCAAAAGTGAGAAGTGGATCAGTCAAAGGAAATCCGTTTAACCGTTCCAGCAGCGTGCGTTAAGTGTGAGAAATTGTATCAAAGAAATTAATGAACATTTCCCTTTCAAAAGTGGATGAAAGAATCATTTATACCTGTTTTCTCTTGTTTATATCCGATTAATTTCTACCTCATGCACATATGCATATATCATATGAATGGAAGACTTTTCACGTTCCTTGAAACATGTTTAACATAATGTATGTCTATTTTATGAAAGACAATAATAATCGTTGGCGTATATTAGAGAAAGATGATAGTATTTAAATTAGTTTTGCTAGCGGATAACTCAGTAAACAAGCTGGCGTTATTTGTCGTCATTTTGATATTAAATGACATTAAAGATATCACTATGATGTTAAAACGACGATAAATAACGTCAGCTTGTCTGCTAAAAAACGAATTTTGCATTAACGAGTTCATCAGTATATTCTTTCTTTCAACAAAACAGCAACGCTTATCTATCTGTCGCTTAGCGAAGCTATTCGTACTATGTTCATTCGTGTGATGTTAATCGTCGTTTGTACGAATAAATCTGAACAATTCGAGGATTTTGAATAGTCTGACAATTATATGCATCGACAATCTGAGAACATAATCACGAGACAAATTATTTCTATATAATCGATGAGAAATTCCGAATGCGGGGTCATCGAACGTAGGTGAGTCCTGGATTAGCGGTTCTCAATCACTTTTTCGTCACCAGTCTACATGTATGCACCACTGCACGTGTTGAGGTAGCAATTTCTCTCTCTCAACAAAATAATAACGCTTCTATATGTGTTTTTAAATAATGCAGTATAAATATACACAAATTTGAGAGTCCTATCGATATAATGATCCAATACAAAAATTTACAAGTTTAATTAAATTTAAAAAAATTGTATTTTAAATATATTTTGCGATTCTCATAAATCATTTACATGCAGATATTTATATAGCATTATTAATTGTAGAAGATTAAATCGCGTTATATACTTTTTTTTATTAAAAATGCATAAAAGTAATATACTCGCGTTGCTACTCGGAAAGATGTTCCGTAAAATTATATATAATTATTAAAAAAATTGACATATTTTATATATAATTATACATATACAAAATATGTCCATATATATATAATATTTTTTCCCGGTTAACAGTTAAAATTATCATTGATTACGAGAGACATCATATCTTCTCTATTTTCTCTGAAATGTAAAGCTCTCTCTTTTGAAAGATAAAATCGATCTGAACCGTTGGGTCCAATGAGTATAAAGCAAAATGGAAAGGACAGGAGCACAAACGTGTTTCATATCAAAACCATATGAATGATACTACGAATACAAGATTAGATGTTAATATAGTAAGTGACATCGATATCCACGAATTTGATATTCTACGCAAACTAGCAATCGATGTTCTTTTATCGCAATGGGTCATGCGAAAGACGTCGTAATATGTAGCCGTAGTAACTATTTCTTAACAACCATTGTATAGTCGACAAAGGGTCATACACACACCTCCTTCACTGCACTGATGTGAGATTTTGATTCGATTATTCGAGAATCGATTCTTTTTTCGCAAATTAATTCGATTTATTAGACGATTCTTTGAATCAGTGATTATTTGTGAATCGATTATTTTTCATAGATCCAATTTCTAAAATGGATGTATATATTGGTGTTAGTATATAAATATATTTCTAATGTTGATAATATAATAAAAAAACTTCAAAGTGTAGAAAGTACTATTGAATAAAATGTATTTCTTTTTAAGAGCTTCAAAATGTTTTAAACAGTACTATAAAGAAAAAACGTTAAAAACATATTAAAAACCTCGATTGAGCACGTTTTAAACTATTTAAAACATATTTCTTACTAACCCTGCCTATTTATATATTTCAGAATAATTTTTAATCGCGATTCTTCAGAATCGATTAATTTCAACCCGATTAATCAAATCGTAAATTCTTTTTTGCAAAATTTAAATGATTATGAATATCGATTCTTTTTTTAAATGTCGCATCACTCCTTACGACAAGAATATTTGGGTTCTAAGAACTATACATGAATACATCATATTGGAATAAGAAAATAAAGTTGCATGGCAACCGAATGTCGTATCGCACAAGACAATACTACTCTGCGAAATTCGAACGACATTGAAGCATATCTGACTCTGCAACAATTATTATATGATCCGAATGATATAAAATTCCACTATTCCTGTTACATCAAGAGACAGATATAAAAACAGAAGAAAATTTCAGTCGGCTTATTTGAGTGCAACAAATGGTAACACGACAATTGTGATCAACATCAACGACAGCCAAATACTTCTTCCTGTGTTGTAAGTAAAGTTGGGAAATACTTGTAATGAAATTACAAATTGGAGTTACTTTTTTCAATAATTGTAATTTAACTTCCCCATCCCTTTTTTCATCTATAATTGTAACTTAATAATTTTTTGTAACAAATAACTAATTTTATAATTACATAATTTCTTCATATGAAACATTTTCGATAGCATACTCCATGAGCTTACCAAAATAAAATATTTACAATAATCAGTGACTATATATTGTGATTAGAATATATCTTTATCTTTGCTACCATCACACTAAATGTTTGTATCAAGAATTAAACTTAATATCCTTTTAGGAATGAACATGTCTTAATATTAATATTACATAATTTTGATTTTGTACTAAATATACAAATTTAATTTATTATAAATAATGTAAAGTACAATATTGAATGAGTAGTATAATAAATAAAAGAATTTAGTAATATTAGAAGAATGCAAGATGTTCGTATTTAAAATAGCAATGTAAAACATTAGAAAAAAATTAACAAAAAAATAACTAAAGACTGTAGAACATTACTTTTCAGAATCAGTGATTTGTAACGCGGCAACTAGTTACTTTTTGAGAGAAAAAACTATATGATTAGTTATTCTTATAAGGTAATTTTCTCAATCTTAGTAGTAAGACGTACATAAGTGAACGTCGTATGGAATTGCACCAAGCAGTAGTTCGGCTTCGAAATATTTTATTATAAGTTGTGTAATATCACCAAAGTTCCCAGTTGTAAGAAACGTCAAACAAAATGAATAATTCTTGTGAATTACGCAATTATCGATATCACAATAACATTTCAAATATATTTCTCTCCTTCTGATTAATAATTGAAAGAGTAAATGAACGTTATGAGAGGTCAAAATAGACAGGTATTCTTCTTAAAATACTTCCTCATAAAATGCGCAATTATACATTAATGAAGTTCAAAATCAGAATAAATTTCGACAAATTCCATTGTTAAGTTACTCCTATATTACAAATTTATTTGACATTACGTACAACTTGTTGTACCGTATGTCATGTTCAGCCGGTAATTTCGCGATGCGAAGTTGCTTCGTAAATAACAATATACTCTTAAAACTGAAATTTAGTTGCGATTTTAGAAAGGCAAATAAAGTATAATAAAATTACGTAACACAGATTTTTAACGATAAGAAGTTCCAGACAAAAAAATCTTTTTTCTTATAAAATCAATGAGATAATGAGCTACTATTTTCTTTGATACATTCGTTGTCAAATTCATATATGTACAATGTAAATAGTTGCATAATATCAAACACTTTTATCAATATTTTACTGATGATAAAAGTTAATAGAAAAGATGAGATCAGCAATGGATCGTAAGATATCATCTTAGCAGATTGGAAGTTAATTAAATATTACATATTTCATTTAATATTACATAATTTCAAATTAAATTTTGCAGACATCTTCAGGTGTATCATAAATATCAAATTTAGAATAATCAGGTGACAACGTCACATAAAATTGCGGACGATGATGATACAATTATTATTCTTAGTTCCTTTGATCGCTATTGATTATGGTGAGTATTCTAAGGCAAATTGATCAGTTTTACAATCATTTAATTTAATGCAATTAAATTCATAAATATAATAATTTAATAACAAACCTTATGCAGGCGCATCAATGAAACTTTTACCAACAGTTATTGGGGGGAGACTCGCCAAACCAGGTGAAATTCCATACCAGGTAAATCAGTAAATTATTCTTAATCAATGTTATTACTAATCAACACCGTTACGTTAATGCTTGGATTTAAAAATATGCTCAACGTCGAATGTTTCGAGTTTGGACGAGCAATAAATTAATTACTTTTATTCAATAGTTCGAAGTTGACAATGTCAATTGTAAAGCTGGACGTATGATAATATTAGAAATTGCTGTATCCTATTACATGAAATGTATTTTACAATTCAGGTTTCTCTGCAAGAAATTATAAACGAGCATCACTTCTGCGGTGGAGTCATAATTAACGAGTATTATGTAGTGACGGCCGCTCACTGTATGTATAGGTAAATATGAAAATTACTAGAAACACTTCAGAAAACTAAACCATATGTAGAGATAAAAAAAATATATTCTTCGTAATATATTCTTTATAGGCGAAATATTTCGGATATTTCGGTCAATGCTGGAACAACAGACCTTCGAAAACCGCATTCAGTGCATCTGATTGAGTTCGCTTATATACACAAAAAATACAATCCCCAACAATCAAATTACCCCATTTATGATATCGCTTTACTTAAGGTAACGTTAGAATTTATCACACATAGTTTCAATTAAATTTAACTGTAAGAAAATTACAACTGTGCAAAAGAGTATATGGAAGATTTATTTTCAGCTCGAAACTCCATTTGTATTTTCTTTTTTGATATCTTCTGTCAAGTTACCGGAACAGGATCAAATTGTCGAAGCAGACTCGCTAGCATTAATATCAGGATACGGCTGGATAACGGTAAGTTTCTTAATAATTAAATCATTTAATCTTCACTGAAAAAAAATTTAGTTATAGCTACTTAGTATTGAGTGAAATAGTTCCAACTAGATATTGAGGTAACCCATACAACACAGAATTTACAGCAATATCATTGCAAAGTCTCTGCAATATTGCTACAACATGCAACGTTGCTGCAATGTTGTAGCAGTGTTGTTACTTTTGTTCAACTTTGTGCTGTAGGGGAATATAACTAAATATTATTTTACTTAAACATAATTTTACCTTTACAAATATTTAGTAAGTATCACCGTTGATAATATCATTTGGTAATATTTGCTAAATGTTTGTAAAGATAAAATTATGATTAATTATATTACCTCAACATTTAGTTGAAACTATTTCACTCAATATTTGATAGCTGTAATTAGATTTGATAGCCATAATTTTTTTTTCAGTGTTAGACACTATGTATTCCAAAATCGTACCTCAAATTGCTCTTATAAGTCATATTTGTACTTTGTATAATTTCAGACTGATGGAAAGAAAAGCAAACAGTTGCACATTGTAGATAACATAATAACCAATCAGACTTATTGTAACGAAGTCTGGAATAGTTTAATTAGTGATATACAAATACAAGATTCGCAAATCTGCGCAATTCATCCAACTGCAGAAAAGGGTGCATGTTTCGTAAGTTATTTACATAAGGCGTTGCAATACATCGCAGTCATTAGTTCGCATGTGCAAATACGCTGTCTGCTCCGATTGAGTCATTAACTACTTATCTTCATTATTCTTCTCAAACGAAGCTTCAACTCGCTATTGTTTCTAATAACTCGTAAACACAATGTCTTAATACAACGCTTGCACTTCGAGTCGCGTAACGTATATAAATCCTCGAAAAGGAAATAAGTAATCTATAATATGATTACATCATATAATTTTCGGCAATTATAATGCGAAGACACATCGTAATTTCAATATCTTACTTATCATAAATTTTTATTGATCAATTAATTAGTTATTTAATTAATTAATATAATGCTCAATAATACATACACGCATAAAACATTTAATTACTATAGAAATTTGCTGCATCGCTGGTTTGTTGATTGTTAATGTGCTATTGATTATTTTGTTCATTAACATATTTGGGATTCCTCTTTACGTTTTATAATTTAATTTAATTGACAACAAGATCGTAGCTTAGCGATCGAGAGGCCAGTATCATCAAACATTTATTTAATTAGAATAATAAGACATAAATAAGTTCTACTCTAACGAAGAAATATATTTTTAGTTAATTGTAAATAACATTGTTTACGGATCGGATCTTCCAATTAAATACATAAAATACATTTTTAGTTATCGGGGAATTGTATTTTTTAGGGTGATTCCGGTGGACCTCTTACTGTCAATGGATATCTCATAGGCCTCGTTTCGTTTGGGTACGATTGCGCTAGTACAGAATATCCTACTGTGTATACACGCATCCCGTCGTTCATCGATTGGATATATGAGCATATAAGAATTAATGAAATATGGTAATCTGTTTTGACATTTAATGACATTTAATGACATGTATAACGAAATCGGGAATCGACATGTATAATTAAACGTTCAAATGTAGATGTCATACTTAATTTGTTGAATAAATATCATGTATTTTGTATATCATATAGCTTATGTACACGTGCCCAAGATTTTTCCTGTATTACTTCCAGAAAAGAGATGTAATATATCTGCTAAAGATCAACATCGTACGATTATTTAACATATAAATTTAACATATAAAAATATTCATAACTTGGTTTAAGGACGTCAAACAAGAATTTCCTTAAAAAATACACATTCCTATAAATAATACTATTTTTGCGGTCGATGCACTAGTAAACGCGAGAAGTGGGTCAATCAAAGGAAATCCGTTTAACCATTCCGGCAGCGTGCGCCAAGTGCAAGAAATTGCTTCAGAGAAATTAATGAACATTTTTCTCTTAAAAATGGATGAAAGAATCATTTATGTTTGTTTTCTCTAGTTTTATCCGATGTTAATTTCTACGTCTTGCATATGTGCAAGAACGGACTTTGCGCATTTCTTGAAATATGTTTCGCATAATATATGCTTTTCTATTTTGAGAAACAATAATAATCGTTAACGTACAGAGAAAGGCGATCGTTTTCAAATTATTTTTACTTGCGGATAACTCAGTAAATAAGCAGATTTATTTATCGTCATTTTGACGTTAAATAACGTTAAATATATCATTGTGATGTTAAAATGATGACAAATAACATCAGCTTGTCTGCTAGAAAACGAATTTTGCATTAACGGTTCATCACTATACTCTTTCTCTCAACAAAGCAGTAACGCTTATCTAACTGTCGCTCAGTAAAGCTATTCATACTATGTTCATTCATGTGATGTTAATCTTCATTTGTACGGATAAATCTGAATAATTCGAGGATTCTGAATAGTCCGTCAATTATATGCATCGACAATTTGAGAACAATCTGAGAACAATAATCGCGAGTCTGATTATTTCAATACCTGTATAATCGATGAGAAATTCCGGATGCGTGGTCGTCGAACATAGATGAGTCCTGGAATAGTGGTTCTCAATCGCTTTTTCGTCTTCAATCTATTTATATGCACCACTGCACGCGTTGAGGACGTTGAGGTAGCAATTTCTCCCTCGTAACGAACTAATAATGCTTCTAAATGTGTATTTAAAAAGTGCAATATAATAAATTAACAAATTTGAGAGTCCTATCGATTGATCAAATACAAAAATTTATAAGTTTGATTAAATTTTTAAAAAATTGTATTTTAAATATATTTTGCGGTTCTCACAAATCATTTACATGCAAATATTTATATCATTATTAATTTTAGGAGATCAAATCGCGCTACACACTTGTACTCAAAACCCATAAAAGTAATACGGTTACTTGTGTTACTACTCGGGAAGAAATTTTCATATATAATTATATATAATTATATATAATATATATTTATATAAAATTACATATAATTATATAATATAAAGAATTGACATAATTTATATACAGTTATATATAATTCTATATAAAATATGTCCATATATATAACATTTTTTCCCGGGTAACGGTTAAAATTATCATGACTACGAGAAGCATCATATCTTCTCTATTTTCTCTGAAACGTAAAGCTTTCTCTTTTGAAAGATAAAATCGATCTCAAGCGTTGAGTTCAATGAGTATAAAGCAAATCGGAGAGAACAGGAGCATAAACGCGTTTCATATTAAAACCATACGAATGATATTACAAGGCTGGATGTTATAATAAGCGACGTCGATATCCACATAGAAACGAATTCGATACGCAAATTAGCAATCGATGTTTTTTTATCGCAATGGGTCATGCAAATGACATCGTAATATGTAGCCGTAGTAACTATTTTTTAACAACCATTGTATAATCGACAAAGGGTCATACACGTGGCTCGTTGCGACAAGAATATTATGGTTTTAAAAACTGTACGTGAGAACATCGCATTGCAATAAGAAGTTAAAGTTGCAAGGTAGAAGGCACCCGAATATCGCATCGCGCAAAAGAATACTACGCTGCGAAATTGGAACGATGTCTTGAAGTTTGTCTGACTCTGCAACGATTATACATGATCCGAATGATGGTATGAAATCCCAGTGCCCCTGTTGCTTTGATAGGTAGATATAAAAAGGAGTCGGCTCATTTGAGTGCAACGAATCGTAACATGACAATTGTGATCAACATCAACGACAGCCAAATGCTTCTTTCTGTATTGTAAGTAGAGTTGGGAAATACTTGTAATAAAATTACAAATTGGAGTTACTTTTTTCAATAATTGTAGTTTAACTTCGAAATTTTTTTTTATTTATAATTGTAACTCAATTATTTTTTTTGGTAACAAATAACTAATTTAATAATTACTTTTATAGTTTCTTCATATAAAACATATTCGTTAACGCATGAGCTGTCCAAAATAAGTATGTTTAGAATAATCAGTGATTATCTATTGTGACTAAAACATATCTTTATCTTTGCTACTATCACTGTAAATGTTTGTATCAAGAATCAAACTAAGATTCTTTTAGGAATGAACACGTCTTAATATTAATCATACAATTTTGATTTTGTACTAGAAAGGGTACCATGGTACCAAACAGTTGTAAATAAGTTGTAGATAATGTAATAGTCAATCGGACTTATTGTAAAGAAGTCTGGAAGTATTTATTAGTAGGTGTACAAATTCGCGATTCGCAAATCTGCGCAATTCATCCAACTACGGAAAAGGGTTCATGTATCGTAAGTTATTTACATAAGGCGTTGCAATACATCGCAGTCATTAGTTATCGGTCGCATGTGTAATTATAAGCTGTCTGCTCAGGTTGAATCATTAACTACTTAGCTTCATTATTCTTCTCAAACGAAGCTTCAACTCGCTCCATTGTTCCTAATAATAATACGTAAATACAATGTATTAATACAACGTTTGCATTTCGAGTCGCGTAACATATACAAATCCTCAATAAAAGCAGATAAGTCTGATTACATCATATAATTGTCAGTAATTATAATATGGAAAAATATCGTAATTCCAATATCTTACTTATCATAAATTTTTATTAATCAATTAATTAGTTAATTAATTAATATAATGCAAATAATACATACACGCATAAAACATTTAATTACTATAGAAATTTGCTGCGTCGCTGGTTTGTTGACTGTTAATTTACTGTATTGATTATTTCGTTCATTAACATATTTAGGATTCCTCGTTACGTTTTATAATTTAACTTAATTGACAACAAGATCGTAACTTAGCGATCGAGAGTTCAGTATCATCAAACATTAATTTAATTAGAATAGTAAGATATAAATAACATCGAGTTCTACTCTAACGACAAAATATATTTTTAGTTAATTGTAAAAAACAACATTGTTTACTGATCGGATTTTCCAATCAAATACATAGAATACATTTTTAGCTATCGGGGAATTGTATTTTTTAGGGCGATTCCGGTGGCCCTCTTACTGTCAATGGACAACTCATAGGACTCGTTTCATTTATATACGATTGCGATAGTACAGAATATCCCACCGTGTATACGCATCGTGTCGTTCATGGATTGGATAAAGGTTAAACTCGGTATATACGCCGCACCTAAGAGAGATTTAATTTATCAAGTACTATTTACCATGTTTAAGGTAAATAAACTATACCAATAAAAACTTCATACTTTCTACTACTATAAAAAAATATTAGGAATCCGAAATATATATATTAATTTTTCATACTAAAAAATAAACTTTTTGAAACCCTTCCATTTTTGCCATATATCCCATAGGATATACTATATAACTACTCATAGGAGGAGAGGTGGTATGTACGGCTCATGAAAAATTTACAAATAATGCGTATAAATAAGACGTAAAATGACACAATAACTTATAAAATGCGTTTATAAATGAAGTGTATATGAAGTAATAAATAATAATTACAATCTTCCTACTTATATTACAAGTGTTATGGCAAGAGGTATATATTTCATGTAATGCGTTTATTGCATTTAGTGCACTGATTTCAATCTGCGCACTTTGTATGCTTTGGGCATAAATACCGCCCGCTAAAAATGTCGTATAGTTCAGATGCTGTGTTTTTTTATCTAGATACAGATATAAATACTCGAATTTGAATGTAGAGATACAGATTACACAAAATGTATCTCTATACACGTATCTAGATACATGTATAGAAATACTACCCAGCACTGTATATGAGCATATAATAATTAACGAAATACGATAATCTGTTTTGACATTTAATCACGTATATAAAGAAATCGGGAATCGGTATGTATAATTAAACGTTCAAATATAGATGTCATATGTAATTCGTTAAATATAAACATCATATATTTTGTAGTTACATAGTTTATATACATGTGCCCAAGAATTTTTTGTATTACTTCCAGAAGAGAGATGTACATATAATATATCTTCCAAAGATCAATTTACGATTATTTTACATATAAATATTTATAACTTTTAGTTTTATACAACGTTAAACAAGAATTTGCTTAAAAAACACATTCCTATAAATAATAAATTGCGTACATATTTATACGTACATATATGTATATTTATACATATGCGTACCAGCATATATATGTATATATTTTGCACGTTTCATTATTTCTGCGATGCACAATAGTAAACGTATTGCAAAAGGGAGAAATGGGAACAAATCCACTTAACTATTCCGGCAGCGTACAGCGAGTGTGCAAAATTGTTTCAGAGAGATTAGTGAACATTGATCTCTCAAAAATGGATGAAAGAACCATTTGCATCTGTTACCTCTCGTCTCTATCCAATATTCTACTTCTCTTACACACTTGCATAGACGATCAAATTGTATGAACGGAAGGCTCCGATGTATTTATTAGAAGATATGATTTTCACAATGTTTTTTCATTTTATAAAAAACAAGTAATAATCATTGATGGATAACAAAGAAAGGTGTTTGCTTGCGAATTATTTTTGCTTGCGAGCAAGTAAGTTCCGCGTCAATAATGAGTTCATTAACTCTGCTAAGAAAACGTATGGTTTTGGTTGATATATCGCTGTCGCTGAGAAATTGGATGTTTTAAGACATCAGATTGAAACTGAGTAGGAAACTAGTTTGCAAAGACATGAACACCGTTTTTTGCTTTTACGAGGCCGTAAAGGCAATATCGAAAATGCTTCATATCCAATTAATCCATGTTGTTTCATTCATCCAGTATCAGTCATCCATCGCATACTTATATGGACATAAAGACGAAAAACGAAGAATTATTAACACGGATACGATGAAATTATTTAAATTACATAACAAATGAAGACAATTAAATGCAGCAGATAATAATTCTGCCGTTTCAAATAATGATTGTAATAAACGAGCGATTTCTATAAGCTCTGAAAACAGTATTACCATGTATTTTCTTCGGTAAACGTTGTGCTGCAACTAACGCTTCTGCTGGCGCTATATTGCTTTAACTCTTAACAATTACTACATGTAATTGTTAAGAGTTAAAATGCAAGAAGCATCCAGGAGCTTGTTTTTAGATTTAAACAAACTCTAATTATCTTAAATGTACAAAGATATAAATTACATACGTCTCGTAATAATTATTTTACTAACCACAATTCTGCTTCTTCTTATTATCCGTTAGCAAAAACATAATTCAGATATTTTGACGTACGAACAGAAATAGTATGATTCTCATTAAATTCGCAGCGAGTCATGCGCATAGCATCGTAATAATAGTTAGCTCCAGCAACTATTGTTCAACGATCATTTCGATTAATAGCCCTCAAAGGGCCATACGTCTCATTGCGATATTGTTATTCTAAGGATATTGTTATTGTAAGAATATTGTTGTTCTAAAGATATTGTTGTTCTATACCTGACAATCTCGCGTTGGAACAAAGAAATAAATTGCATGCGGCAATCGAATGTTACTCCGTGCAAAAAATACTACGCAACGGAATTTGTTGCCATTGGAATATATCTCTAATCATGCTAATTATTACACTTCGTAATTATCACACTCTATATGAAGAATTAAGTTAGAAGTATGTGAACGCTTAATATTAATATCATTTTGATTGCGTACTAAATATATATATACCTATATTAATTATAAATAATGTAGTGTATAATATCGAATGTGTAGTATAATAAGTAAAATAATTTAGTAAGTTAGAAATGTATAAGATTATTGTATTTAAAATTGCAATATAAAAAATTAGAAGAAATTAACAAAAGTAATTAAAGAGAAATAATTTGTATCTTTTTAAGTAATTGTATCTGTAATATACTTTTTAGAATTAATGACTTGCAACAGTAATTAGTTATTTCTCGAGAAAAAAAATTATAACTGTAATTAGTTATTTTTACAGAGTAATTTTCACAATCCTGGTAGTAAGACATAAGTGAAGGTACGAAATCGTGCCAAGTAGTACTTCGACTTTGAAAACCTTATAAATTGTGTAATATCGCCAAAGTTTTCAGTTGCAAAAAACGTCAATCGAAATAAGCGACTCATGTCCGTAATATCAACAATAATAACTCAAATATTTCTTTTAGGAAGGATAAGCAATAATTAAAAGCATAAGCGAACTCTTATCTAAATTATTTCAAATAGCCTATTGTTGCTAGCTTACGATAGTTGTGCAAAACACAAATTAAACGATAATCAGACGGCTTGCTCAATCAACTGTCCCACGACGGACGTTGCAAAATTTATAAAATTTGCAGCACACGCATCTAAAAATGCTCAAAATTTAATACTACTGTGTCTATTGTACTTAGAATCATGGATATACATATATTAATACTTTCGTTAGAAGATGTGAAGTAAAACGAGGTCGCGAGACCCGTTACGCCGGACAATTCAAATAATCATTTAGATTAAGTAGTTATAGGACTAGAAAGATCCGTTTATTCCCTTAATTATCAAAATGTAGAAGGGTATTGTGACGTTTCTGGCATACCATATAATTCGAGAATTTACACGGGTTCCCACGATGAAAACGCAAGCAATTATAACATAACTTCGCATTTCACACTGTCTTAATGTGTTCTGATACGAATAATTCCTTGAACACATTGCATGCATAAACCCATACAGCACAGAATGTGCACCCTGGTGAAAATCTCCTCAAGATGCCACCCGAATTCAAGAAAAAAAATTTTTTAAATAAGAATTAAGCCTGGTTTGTACCACCTTCCTCTTCATTTGTACCTCAAGGAGTTCAAAATTATAAAGGCTTAAAAAAATACTAGCACCCCACTCTCTGAGATATTTCAAATCTGTAAACGGGTGTTGTTCCGGGATCGTTTATACTCGTTTGTACCACCGTCGGTTTCGTTTGTACCCTCAAAAGGATGATTGTACCAAAATTTTCAAAATAGGGGTGAGAGTCAACTTTGCCATTTTTGAGATATTTCAAAGCTTATTAAAAAAATTTATTTTTTTAAAGTCGGGTACCAGATTCACATAGATAGCCCCAAGAGCGCGCGCGCTCCAAGATGAAAATATAACCCTTTTTTAGATGTTAATGAAGTAGTATACATTTTAAAGTAGCTCATATTGCTTATACGTGTACGGCACTTATGCACAGGAGATATAAATCTCAATTAGAACATTCACATAAGCCTTGTGTCGCTCGCACACATGCAGCACGTGTTTGGGCGATATGAGCCTTGGATGAGTACGTATCTGCATGGTATTGTGCAGTTACCTTGTGACGTTTACATTACTGCGCAAATGTGCGAAGTCACTGTACGGATATTTTGTTATCTGGATAATTTCGTCGCTCGGTATTGCCTTTATCCGCTACGTTGGCCGCGTTCAATTTGTCTTCAACAGTGCCTGCAAGTGAGTAAACTCATTCCTGAATATTCGGATTAATGTATGCATGTCGATCAGGCTTAGCACTGCGAGTTTCATCATCGAACTCCTCGAACGCGTGATACAAATCTCTTAAACAATTGATACGTAATCTCAAGGTGTTATTCTATCTTAGTCGAGGAGATTGACCAAATTCATGATTTGCGATTTTAATGGCGTTCATTTCTGTACAAGGAGTTTAACTCTATCAGCCAATGTTACACGATTCGTGGCAAGTAAAAATCAAATAACTTACTCTCGTGTAATGACACTATCTTGCTAAATATCCGAAATCACACTATCCAAGAAAATCATATCTCGGGATAGCGTACAATAATTGGTTCTTGCGTAGTAATCCGATCTCGAACATGGGGTCCGCGAACAGGAGTCACCAAAATATGTTTCGTATGTAATGAGTCACATTATGTAATAGTTGATACCAAAATTGAACGTATATTTGATTCTTAGAACAATTACATAACATTAATCGAATGTCTATTTAATTCTCAATATATTCGATATGTACATAAGCACTATTTTAGTTCAACGGTTTCTAATCTTGAGTCACTACAGAACCAACGCGGACACGCGATAACGTCTGAGACAATTCTTTAGATCGCACATTAGGTTCGAATATGTGCAGCTCGTATCTGACGAAAGCACAAGGAAAACGAAGTTATTGACCTTGATATCTCTGAAGCGCCTTCACATGGACAAAAATTATTATCGCCATATGATAGCTCCCTTTACACCGTGTAATTTTGGTTACATAAATTTTTCTCAACATCTTATAGATTAGAAAATATTTCAGGTGGTAATAGTCATTAGGACCCACTGTATATACATATAACAGTATTAAACTTTCAAAACTGAAATTTATCAAATTGCGACTTGGGACACTTTAATGGCAAAATGCAAATAAAGTATAAAATTGCGCAGTAATGTAAGACAAATTTTTAATGATAAAAAGTTGCAAACGAAATATCTTTTCTTTGCAAAATTATTGAGATAATAAATTATCAACATTTCTTTGATACGTTTGTTAGATGTATACAATGTAAAAAGTAGCGCAAAACTAGACACTTGTCAATATTTTATTAATACTAGAAGTCAATAGAAAAGACAATATAGATAGTATCCTGATAAATTAGGAATGATTTTAAATATTAGCATAAAACACATTTTCTAATCTTATTTAATTTTAAATTACATTTTATAGGCACATTTTCGTGTGTATCATACAAATCAGATTTAGAGAATAATCAGTTGACAACGTCGCGTTAATAATGATGATGATACAATTATTATTCTTAGTTCCCTTAATCGCTGTTGATTATGGTGAGTATTCTAAGCAAATTGATCAACTTTCTGTGTGTGTGTGTGTGTGTGTGTGTGTGTGTGTGTGTGTGTATGTGAAATCATTTAATTAAATTAAATTCTTAAATATTATGAATTAATAACAAATCTAATACAGGCGCATCAATGAAAATTTCACCAAGAATTGTTGGGGGGAGACCTGCCAATCCAGGTGAAATTCCGTACCAGGTAAGCCAGTAAATTATTTTTAATCAATATCATTAATTTTAATCTTATTAATTGCTTGGGTTTAAAAATATGTCTTGAATTTTTTGAGTTTGGTCGAGGAATGAGTTAAGGACGTTCGCCAAAAAATCAATTTTCTTTAGATTTTTCTGAAACATACAGAAAAAGCTTGTTTTAGTATCCTGAACATGTGCTTTAAAACTCAATACCCGGAGCGGGATCATTTTTGCGCTTCTACGCATAAGGGGCGGAGCGAAAGAGCAGAGTGGTGCTCAATTTATATTTTCTGTGTATGGAGGCGACTGCGTGGGCGTGAATAAACTTTAGGTTGAGCACAAGCGCAAAAATGATCCCGCTCCGGGTATTGCGTTTTAAAGCACATTTTCAGAACACTAAAACAAGCTTTTTCTGTAAGTTTCAGAAAAATCTAAAGAAAATGGATTTTTTGGAGAACGTCCTACTTTCATTCAGCATCTCAAAGCTGACAATATCATTTGTAAGGCTAGACGTATAATAATATCAGAAATTTTTATATCCTCCTACATAACATGCATTTTATAATTCAGGTTTCTCTGCAAATGAAAATTGATAGAATTGACCAACATGTCTGCGGTGGAGTCATAATTAACAAGAATTACGTGCTCACCGCTGCTCACTGTGTTCCTCTGAGGTAAGTAGGCGAATCTCAAGAAATACTTCGGAAAAATAAACTATATACAGAATGTTTAGCGTAACGGTCCGCACGATTTTTTAAACACTTTTGACAGTGAAGAAAATAAGTTGGTATTAAATAATTATCTATTTTGTGCAGGTTACAAAATGCGATAAAAATTGAAAAGGTTTTTTCTTTTTTATAAAAAAATTAAAATTATCTTAAATTTTTTAAATAGCGCCATACAATTTCTTTTATAATATTATAGGGGTTTTCAAGACGAATTCAAATCACTATTAAAATGTCTTTTATTAATGTTTTATTGATTTTATTGCATATCTTATTACATAATATGCATGTATCATAAATATACCCATTTGTGTACATTTCTAATCAGAGATGTAAGTACTAATATTACAAATAATGCTGCATGTCTGATATTAAATATCAATAAAATCATTAAAATATAATAAAAATAACATCCTCCATGGTCGAGTTAAATTCGTCTTAAAGACACCTACAATGTTATGAAAAAAGTTATATGGTGTTATTTAAAAAATTTAAGATGTCTGATATTTACAGAAAAAACGTTTTTAATTTTTTTTCATAAAATGTTTTTTCATCGCATATTATAGCCTGTATAAAACAAATGAATATTCACTTTTTAACTTAAAGTGTCTGAAAGCGTCTGAAAAATCGTGCGGATCGATACGCTGAACACCCTAATAGATACAAAAAAAATGCTCTTCGTAATATTCTTTACAGTGGAAACACTTTGAGTATGTCAGTCGTTGCGGGAACAATAAATCTAAAAACACCGCTTTCAAGGCATCTGATTCAGTCCATTTTCGTACACGAAAAGTACATGCCCCCTTTGACCTGTGATATCGCTTTACTTAAGGTAACGCTCGTATGATAGCATTCATTCCATATAATTTCTATTAAATTTTGAATTAAGCAATTTGTAAATTAAGACTGCGCAAAAGAGTATACAGAAGATTTATTTTCAGCTTGAAAATCCATTAAACTTTTCTTCTTGGATAAATTCCATCGATTTACCGAAACAAAATCAAACTGTCATGGCAGGCTCGATAGCAAAAGTATCGGGATTCGGTGTAATATCTGTAAGTCTCTTATTAATTCAGTCGTTTAGATTCTTATATAGGCGCTAGATATTCGAAAATCCCACTTCAAATTGCTCTCATAAATTACATTTGTACTTTATATATTTGCAGTCTGAAGGAAAGGATGCCGAAGGACGATTATACGTTGTAGACAATATCATAACTCATGAGACTTATTGTAAAGAAAAGTATGATACAGCAGCAAATATAACCATTGAACATCGGCATATCTGCGCAAATCATCCAATCGTTCAAAAGGGTGCATGCATGGTAAGCTATTTACATAAGATATTGCAATACATGGCTATATCATTAATTATCAGTCACATGTATAATTATAGGATGTCTATTCAGGTAGAGTCATTAATTATTTAACCTGTATTATTCTTCATCAATAGGAAGATTCAATTCGCCATTATTCCTAATAATTACTAAACATAATATCTTAATATAACGCTTGCACTTCTAATCGCGTATTGTGATACACATTCTCGATAAGGAGATCCAATTATATCGTACAATTGTCGGAAATCATTATAGAATCACATCGTGATTGCAATATTTCTCTTATCATAAATTTTTAATGAGCCATTAATTAATTAATTGATATAATACTTAATAATACGTACATGCATAAAATATTTAATTGCTACAGTAACTTGCTGCATCACTGATCTGTTCATTGTTAATACTGTATTGATTATTTTTTGTTCATTAACGTATTCAGTTCCTCGTTATGTTTTATGATTTAATTTAATTGACAATAAGATCGTATAGCTCAGCGATTGAAAGTTTAATATCATCATCAAACGTCAATTTAATTAAAATAACAAAATGTAAATAATATGAACAATAAAAATCTTATTTTTAGACCGTACAATGTGTGAAACACAATTAATAATAGAAATTCAACAGCCTATACCGGTCGAAGCTAGATCTTTAATGTTTTAAATAATTCAATGTGAATTATATATACACTATATATATACTTGCATATATAACATATTTGTAGTCCTTTAAACTGCGCGCCGAATTGGTTTTCCGGACTTATAAACGCAATTAAACTACTGGAATAATATCACGAATTAAATTAAATTGACAAGCAATTTTGTCCTCGATAATATTTGTCAGGATCAAGGCCATTGATGATTGTACCTCTTATTTTCATTTTTATATAAAAATGAATTTTTAGTGCAAAAAGGAAAATAAGAGGTACAGCCTGCAATGGCCTTGATCTTGACAAATGTTATCCAGAACATGATCCTGAACAACATTCAAGAGGTTTTAGCCGTCGGTTGAACAACTTTCGTAATGTTAATGCCGGCTGTACTGTAACTTTCGAGCCTTATAACTCGAAAAATACTTAATGAAAAAATATTTTGTTATAGTGTTTTGGAAAGCTCTGGAGGTAAGCTACAAGAATATATAATGAAAAATAGTAGATTTAATTTAAGAAATTGAAGGTGACCTTTATGTGAACTTTAAGCGACTATCAAAGGTCAAACCAGTGATACCATTTTATGGCCCCCTTGAAACCATACAACTTTTATCTGAAATATTTTCTTGTAAAATGCAAGGGAATGAAAATATTTGGGGGAGGTAGATTAAAATGGATGACACTGTATAGTATATAGATAATTCACATTGAATTATTTAAAGCATTAAAGATCCAGCTTCGCGACCGGTATAGGCTGTTGAATTTCTATTGTAAATAATAAGAGCTCTGCTCTAACGAAGAAATTTATTGTTAGTTAATTATAAAAAATATCATTGTTTGTTGGTTATTCCAATCAAATTCATATGAAACATATTTTTAACTATCGGAGAAATGTATTTTTAGGGTGATTCCGGTGGCCCTCTTACTGTCAATGGAGTACTCGTAGGACTCGTCTCGTTTGGGCCTGCGCCTTGCACTAACACAGAATATCCCACCGTGTTTACACGCGTCCTGTCGCACATCGATTGGATAAATGAGCAAATGTAAAAGATTTAGTTGCAGCAGTCAATTTTTGATTGTGTTAGCCTATCCACAATGTTAGTACAGAAAATATGACACAGCATTTTTAATTGGTTGTAGCAGCCAATTTTTGGTTATGTTAGCCTATTGAAATTCTATATTGACATTGCAGATAGGCTAATTCAATCAAAAATTGGCTGCTGCAATAAAAAATTGGCTGCTGCAGCCAATTAAAAATGTTATGCCATATTTTACCATCTAATTTACTACAGTAGGCAATCTTTTCTTTCAGTGTGCGATTGTTTTACTGATATTTTTAACTTTTACTTTAACAATATTAAACCGACATCAAACGGAAACTTACTTAAAGAAAACACGTTCAAATAAATAACAGATATGTAATAGATTGTATGTGTAGGGTAATTCCGGCAAATATGTCGCGCTGGGATTTACAGCAGAAGTCAGAAAAAATAGAAGGAGGGTAATTTTCCCGCAACTACTCTGCCTTTATATTATATTACATGCCTTTATGTTATATTAGTATTGTGTTATGATTTCAGCTTCTTACTGTTAATATTAATGAAATTATTGTGAATTGAATCAATTTGTCACTGTAACAAGTAGCGCCATCATAAATTATAATCTACGTAAAATGATTACTGTAGGGCGTGTAAAAGACCTAGTGGTTATTTCGTGATACATACGTGTAGAGGAATAGTAAAGCATGTTTTATAGCAAAATACAAGTGCTTTGCTTTCGTATTCTTTGTTTAGTTTGCTGTCTTTCTTGTATATCCCACCTGTTTAGGATATACGGTATTTTTAGCGGATGAGATTTATGCCCAAAGCATACAAAGTGCGCAGATTGAATTCATTGCACTAAATGCAATGAATATATTACATGAAATATGTACCTCATGTCATAACACTTGTAATATATGTAGGAAGATTGTAATTATTATTTATTATTTCATATACATATTTATCATTCTTATTCCTTAATAAAACTTTATAAACGTATTTTATAAGTTATTATGTCATTTTATGTCTTATTTATAAGCATTATTTGTAAATTTTTCATGAGCCGTACCTCTCCCCCTATGAGTAGCCATATATCCCAACCTTATAGGATATACAGCAAAAATGCAAGGGTTTCAAAAAGTTCATTCCTTAATAAGAAAAATAAATATTTCTAATATTTTTTTCATAATAGTAGACAGTACAAAGTTTTTACTGATATAGTTCGTTTACTTTAAACATAGTAAATAATACTTAATAAATTCAGTTTTTGATAGGTGCGGCGTATATACCGGAGCTACCCTATATATAGCCCGTTTAATTATTTTTGTGGTCAATATAATAATAAACGTATCTTAAAAGGGAGCCAATTGAAAAAAAGTCCACTTAACTATTCTGGCATCATGCGTCAAGTACCCAAAATAGTTTCAAAAAGATTAATGAACAATGATCTATTAAAAATGAATAAACGAACCTCTGCATCTGTTTTGTCTTGCTTCTATCCAACATTAATTTCTATTTCTCTTATACACTTGTACTAATGAGCAGGTTGTATAAACGGAAGGCTTTAATGTGTTTATTGGAAGATATAATTTGAATATTCTTCCATTTTACGAAGAACAATAATAATCCTTAACGTGTAAGCAAAAAAAGACTTTTATTTTCGAATTATTTTCGCTTGCAAGTAAGCGAATTCCGTGTAAATAATTTCATCAATTCTGTCAAAAAGAGATTATCATGTCTTGCGTGCAAAAATGCCATCAAGTTACTCTCACAACGTGATGAGGGCACAAGTGCTAGTGTAAAAGATGTCACTGTATAATCACGCATGATGCTGGCACATTGTACGAACGTAAAAAATTGTACTGTTAACAAATTTGTTTATAATAATTAAGGTTTACCGGTACCAAAGGGACGCAACGAGTTAAATTTCTAAAATTAAAAAATGACACCTATAGAATAGAATAAAAGGCGCAGTATTTTAAGAGATCCTTCAGTTGTGTTCTAATAAAATAAATTTCGAAATGAATCCCAAGATCTATGTGAACCTGCCACTCGAATTTAAGAAAAAAATTTTTTAAATAAGAATTAAGCCTGTTTAATACCACCTTCCTCTTCATTTGTACCTCAAGGAGTTCAAAATTATAAAGGCTTAAAAAAATACTAGCACCCCACTCTGAGATATTTCAAATCTGTAAACGGGTACTGTTCCGGGATCGTTTGTACTTGTTTGTACCACCGTCGGTTTCGTTTGTAACCTCAAAAGGATGATTGTACCAAATTTTCAAAATAGGGGTGAGAGTCAACTTTGCCATTTTTGAGATATTTCAAAGCTTATTAAAAAAATTTATTTTTTTAAAGTCGGGTACCAGATTCACATAGATCCCAAGAGCGCGCGCGCTCCAAGATGAAAATATAATCCTTTTTTGAGATGTTAATGAAGTAGTATACATTTAAAAGTAGCTCATATCGCTTATACGTGTACGGCACTCACGCACAGGCGATATATATCTCAATTAAAGCACTCACATAAGCCTTATGTCACTCGCACACATGCAGCACGTGTTTGGGCGATATGAGCCTTGGATGAGTACGTATCTGCATGGTATTGTGCAGTTACCTTGTGACGTTTACATTACTGCGCAAATGTGCGAAGTCACTGTACGGATATTTTGTTATCTGGATAATTTCGTCGCTCGGTATTGCCTTTATCCGCTACGTTGGCCGCGTTCAATTTGTCTTCAACAGTGCCTGCAAGTGAGTAAACTCATTCCTGAATATTCGGATTAATGTATGCATGTCGATCAGGTTTAGCACCGCGAGTTCATCATCGAACTCCTCGAACACGTGATACAAATCTCTTAAACAATTGACACGTAATCTCAAGGTGTTATCGTCTATTCTACCTTAATCGAGGAGATTGACCAAATTCATGATTTGCGATTTTAATGGCGTTCATTTCTGTACAAGGAGTTTAACTCTATCAGCCAATGTTACACGATTCGTGGCAAGTAAAAATCAAATAACTTACTCTTGTGTAATGACACTATCTTGTCAAATGTCCGAAATCACACCATCCAGGAAAATCATATCTCGGGATAGCGTACAATGATTGATTCTTGCGTAGTAATCCGGTCTTGAACATGGGGTCCGCGAACAGGAGTCACCAAAATATGTTTCGTATGTAATGAGTCACATTATGTAATAGTTGATACCAAAATTGAACGTATATTTGATTCTTAGAACAATTACATAACATTAATCGAATGTCTATTTAATTCTCAATATATTCGATATGTACATAAGTACTATTTTAGTTTAACGGTTTGTAATCCTGAGTCACTACAGAACTAATGCGGACACGCGATAACATCTGAGACAGTCGTTTTAGATCACACATTGGATTCGCATATGTACAGCTCGTATCCAACGAGAGCAGAAGGGCACTGTGGCACTCAACTCGAATAAATTTCCCTTTAAAATATTCCTCGTAATACATACAATCGAAATACGTTAATATCCGAATTTGTTGCTCACTTTACGCATGGAATATTATAATTAGTTCGGCGCGGTCGCCGATTTGGATAAACTAATTATTTTTCATACATTATATAGAGTGAGCAATAAATTTGGATATTGACATATTTCGATAGTATGTGTTACGAGAAACATTTAGGTATCAAAAAACATATGAGTAACAAATTCTTTAAATAAGCTCTGTAAATCTCGTGGAGCGAAATCTCACTCGAAGAGACTGAAAATTGAGCCAGTCTTGAAAAAAGAGTTCAAACCTGTCACCCTTGAACAAGAGTAGCCGTATTTTCACTCTTTTTTCAAGACTGGCTCAATTTTCAATCTCTTCGAATGAGATTTCATTCCACGAGATTTAGAGAGAGATTTAAGGGATCTTAGTACACGGCGCGAGAATAGCCGGGATAAATTAATTGTTTTTCACGTGTTATAATTAGCAACAAATTCGAATGTCGACATATTTCGATTATATATGATATCTAGAACATTTTCGTACCAAATTCATGTGAGTAACAAATTTTATACATGTAACTTTTAATCATAACGCTGTGACGTATGAACGCGGTGCAATCTGATTATTTATAGATATTTGTTTAACAATATTATATTTTCAATATGTTTTTGCATTATCTTGGAGCAACAAAAAAGTAACAAAATCTGGTGTATTTGTTTTTTTAATATTGCATCTATTTATATATATATTTTTTTTTTATTATGAGATGTCCAGCTCGGCATTAACCTGAATCCATCCATTTTATTTTTTTCTGCTAAACTGTTAGAGCAACAAAATTCGTTTCAGTGTAATAAATTAGCAACAGAATAGCACTAAATTTTTTACTACGTCCTAACTCGATTTGAGATGGTGAGGGGTCCAGGTTAATAGAAGTCAAGCTTATCAAGATCTCTATTAACGAATGTCTTTTGATATAAAATCGCATACACTTCTGCTTCTCGCACTATTATTGATTGATATTGTACATATGAATAAATACATGCGCACGCGCGCACGCGTGTGTGTGTGTGTATGTGTGTATTTGTGCGTATCATGTATGTGTATGTGTACACAAGTTATTCGCTTATCGTTTAATTTGTCTGTCGTGCACGAACCGACCTACGAAACTTTATCTTAAAATACTTTGCTTATTATTCTCAATATTCTTAAAACACTTCGCTTATAAAATGTGCAATTATAGATTGCTAAAGTTCATAATTGTAGTATACTTTGACACAGAGTGCACTATTTTACTTCTACATTAGAAGTTTGTTTAGCATTACATTCAACTTTCTATACTGTATATCATGTTCAACGATAGTTTTGCGATGCGAAGTTATTTATATACATGGTGTCTCAATAACTTTTACCACCTGAAATATTTTCTAATCTATAAGGTTCCATTAAATTCCATTTAAATCTATTAAATTCCATTTCAAAAAACGAAGTTGACCTTGAAATTTCTGAAGCGTCTTCACCTGGACAAAAATTATTATCATCATATGATAGCCCCCTTTACATCGTGTAATATTTTGATTGTAAAAATTTTTTTCTACACCTTATAGATTAAAAGATATTTCAGATAATAATAGTTATTGGGACATTCTATATATACATATAACAGTATTAAACTTTTAAAACTGAAATTTACCAAATTGCAACTTGAGATACTTTAATAGCAAAATGCAAATAAAGTATAAAATTGTATAAGACAACTTTTTAACCATAAAAAGTTGCAAACGCGAAATATCTTTTTTTTTTACAAAATTATTGAGATAATAAATTATCAACATTTCTTTGATATGTTTGTTAGACTTTGTATATGTATACAATGTAGAAAGTAACACAATACTAGACACTTGTCAATACTTTATTAATACTAGAAGTCAATAGAAAAGACAATATAGATAGTATCCTGATAAATTAGGAATGATTTTAAATATTCATTAGCATAACACATATTTTCTAATCTTATTTAATTTCAAATTACATTTTATAGGCACATTTTCGTGTGTATCATACAAATCAGATTTAGAATAATCAGTTGACAACGTTGCGTTAATAATGATGATGATACAATTATTATTCTTAGTTCCCTTAATCGCTGTTGATTATGGTGAGTATTCTAAGATAAATTGGTCAACTTTCTGTATGTATGTGTATGTGAAATCATTTAATTTAATTAAATTCTTAAATATTATGAATTAATAACAAATCTTATACAGGCGCATCAATGAAATTAGTAACGAGAATTGTAGGAGGAAGATGTGCCGATCAAGGTGAAATCCCATACCAGGTAAGCCAGTAAATCATTTTTAATCAATATCATTAATTTTTAATCTTATTAATTGCTTGGGTTTAAAAATATGTCTCGAATTTATTGAGTTTGATTGAGGAATGTGTTAAGGACGTTCTCCAAAAAATCCATTTTCTTCAGATTTTACTGAAACTTATAGAAAAAGCTTATTTTAGTATTCTAAACATGTGTTTTAAAACTCAATACCCGGAGCAGGATCATTTTTGCGCTTCTATGCATAAGGGGCGGAGCGAAAGAGCAGAGTGGTGCTCAATTTATATTTTCTGTGTATGGGGGCAACTGCGTGGACGTGAGTAAAACTAAACTTTAGGTTGAACACAAGCGCAAAAATGATCCCGCTCCGGATATTGAGTTTTAAAGCACATGTTCAGGACACTAAAACAAGCTTTTTGTGTAAATTTCAGAAAGATCTAAAGAAAATGGATTTGGAGAACGTTCTTAATTACTTTCATTTAGCAATTCAAAGCTGACAATATCATTTGTAAGGCTAGACATATAATAATATCAGAAATTTTTATATCCTCCTACATAACATGCATTTTATGATTCAGGTTTCTCTGCAAATGCAAATTAATGGAATTGACCAACATATATGCGGTGGAGTCATACTTGACAAGAATTACGTGCTAACCGCTGCTCACTGTGTATCTCCTCCCAAGTAGGCAAATCTCAAGAAATACTTCGGAAAAATAAACTGTATACAGGATGTTTAACGTAACGGTCCGCACGATTTTTTAAACACTTTTGACAGTGAAGAAAATAAGTTGTAAGATAAATAATTATCTATTTTATACAGGTTACAAAATGCGATAAAAAATTTAAAAAGTTTTTTCTTTTTATAAAAAAATTAAAGTCATCTTAAATTTTTTAAATAGCACCATATAATTTTTTCATAATATTATTTTTCAACACGTATTCTAATCACTATTGAAATGTCTCTTATTAATGTTTTATTGATTTTATTGCATATCTTATTACATTAGTACATAATATGCATGTATCATAAATACCCATTTGTGTACATTTTTAATCAGAGATGTAAGTACTGATATTACAAATAATGCTGCATGTCTGATATTAATTATCAAAAAATTATTAAAATATAAAAAAAATAAGATCCTCCATAGTAGAGTTAAATTCATCTTAAAGACCCCTACATATTATGAAAAAAAGTTATATGGTGATATTTAGAAAATTTAAGATGTCTGATATTTATGAAAGAATATTTTAAATTTTTTTTTATAAAATGTTTTTTCATCGCATATTACAGCCTGTATAAAACAAATGAATATTCACTTTTTAACTTGAAGTATCTGAAAGTGTCTAAAAAATCGTGCGGACCGATACGCTGAACACCCTGTATAGATACAAAAAAAAATGCTCTTCGTAATATTCTTTACAGTGGAAACGCTTCGGATATGTCGGTTGTTGCGGGAACAATAGATCTAAAAACACCTCTTTCAAGGCATTTGATTCAGTCCATTTTCGTACACGAAGAGTACATTCCCCCATCTTTGATCTATGATATCGCTTTACTTAGGGTAACGATCGTATGATAACATTCATTCCATATAATTTCAATTAAATTTTGAATTAAGCAATTTGTAAATTAAGACTGCGCAAAAGAATATACAGATTTATTTTCAGCTTCTAAGTCCATTAAAATTATCTTCTCGAATATGTCCCGTCGATTTACCGAAACAAAATCAAGCTGTCAAGGCAGGCTCGATAGCAGAAGTATCGGGATTCGGAATAATAACTGTAAGTCTCTTATTAATTCAATCATTTAGATTCTTATATAGGCGCTAGATATTTGAAAATCCCTAGAGATGTAAAAAAATGGTGTTTTTGACTTCAGAGAAAAGTATCAATTAAAAAACTAGTTTTTTACTGTAAAAACGGTATTTTTGACCAAATTACATAAAATTCACGAAAAAACGTTTAGAATTCTTGTTAAATATGTAGAAGAAATAGAATTCATTTTTCTTGTTATTTCGATGCTATTTAATACTTTTGTCTTTATAATTTTATTGTTGTCTCACTAATTTAAATTTAGAATATGTATATAATTACAATTATAGTATACAACATAAATAGTCAATCGGTCTAGTAAAGTATTATTAGT
Organism: Mycetomoellerius zeteki; assembly: GCF_001594055.1. NCBI lineage: Eukaryota > Metazoa > Arthropoda > Insecta > Hymenoptera > Formicidae > Mycetomoellerius > Mycetomoellerius zeteki. The sequence goes on along the minus strand of NW_017257523.1, from coordinate 1,414,179 downwards.
ATTAGTGACAGTATGGACCACTTACTTAACTTTTAAAATTGAAATACAGTATAAAATATCATTCAAATAATAGTGAAAGGTAAGATATATTTATGGCCACCGACATTATACTGTATTAATTATTATACAGTATTTTAACATTGATAATTATTTTTACACAGAAATCTTACGGATAAGTGCAAAAACTAAATTCTGGAGCAATAGTACAGCATCGAAATCGTGGAATGCTAAAAAAAATATCCGAGTAAAAAACTGTCAAAGCCAAAGGAAAAAAAACCATTATTTTCCGAGTTTTTAACCCTAAACTTCTAGTTTTTTTTCGTCGCTTACATCTCTAAGAATCCTATCTCAAATTGCTCTCATAAATTACATTTGTACTTTGTATATTTGCAGGTTGAAGGAAAGGAGGGCGAAGAACGATTATACGTTGTAGACAATATCATAACTAATGAGACTTATTGTGAAGAAACGTATAATAGAGTAGCAAATTTAACCATTGAACATTCGCAAATCTGCGCAAATCATCCATTCGTTCAAAAGGGTGCATGCATGGTAAGGTATTGCAATATATCGCCATCATTAATTATCGGTCACATGTATAATTATATGTCTGTTCAGATAGAGTCATTAATTACTTAACTTGCATTATTCTTCCAACATGAAGGTTCATGTTATTCCTAATAACTACTAAGCATAATGTCTTAGTATAACGCTTGCACTTCTAATCGCGTATTGTGATATACATTCTCGATAAGGAGACAAGTTCGATTATATCGTACAATTGTCGGAAATTGTTATAGAGACACATCGTGATTGCAATATCTCACTTTTCATAAATTTTTAATGAGCCATTAATTAATTAATTAATTAATTAATATAATACTTAATAATACGTACATGCATAAAACATTTAATTGCTACAGTAATAATTTGCTGCACTAATTTGTTGATTGTTAATATACTATATTGATTATTTTTTGTTCATTAATATATTCGGGGTTCCTCGTTTTAATTTAATTGACAATAAGATCGTGTAGCTCAGCGATAGTTTAGTATCATCATCAAACATCAATTCAATTAAAATAACGAAACGTAAATAATATAAGCTAGCTCTGCTCTAACGAAGAAGTATATTGTTAGTTAATTATAAAAAATATCGTTGTTTGTTGATTTTTTTCCAATCAAATTCTTATGAAACATATTTTTAACTATCGGAGAAATGTATTTTTAGGGTGATTCCGGTGGCCCTCTTACTATCAATGGACTACTCGTTGGACTCGTCTCGTTTGGGCTTGAGCGTTGCACTAGCTCAAAATATCCCGCCGTGTTTACACGCGTCTCGTCGTACATCAATTGGATAAATGAGCAAATGGAAAAGATTGAAACGGAATGTAGTAATTTGTTTTGATACTTAATGACATGTATAAGAAAATTGAAAATTGATGTGTATAATTAAACGCTCAAATGTGGATGTCATATGCAAATCGTTAAATAAACATCCTATATTTAATAAATCACATAGCTTACACTGAAAGAAAAAATTGCAGCAAATTAGATGGTAAAATATGGCATAGCATTTTTAATTGGCTAGAACAACTGATTTTTTATTGCAGCAGCTGATTTTTAGTTGCAGTAGCCAATTTTTGGTTGCGTCAGCTTATCCACAATGTCAGTACAGAATTTCGATAGGCTAACGCAACCAAAAATTGG
>NW_017257523.1:1383905-1411275 GCF_001594055.1 Mycetomoellerius zeteki | reverse complement strand
TTAAAGGCTTTCAAAGAGCGACTGACAAATTCATAACAGAAAGTGGAAAATGTAATCAAATATGTCGGTGCTAGATATGGCAAGAAATGTAAACATTTTTTTTCGATTTCTCTGAAACGGAGCAAAAACGAGCATATGTCTATAGGACTTTTTTTCTTAGTTTTTTACTCCTCTACACGCTCCCGAAGTTTTGCCATTTAATTTGGAAACACCCTGTATATACATGCCCAATATTTTCCTGATATTACTCCAGACATCAAATATATAATATATCTTCTAAAGATCAATATCGTGCACTGAAAAAAAAGAATGGCTGCTGTAGCAAATTAGATTTGCCAGGACATGATCCTGAACAACATTCAAGACATTTTAGCCGTCAGTCGGACAACTTGCGGAGTTACCCTATATATAGTCCGTTTAATTATTTTTGTGGTCAATATAATAATAAACATATCTTAAAAGGGAGCAAATGGATCAATTAAAAAAAAGGCCACTTAACTATTCTGGCATCGTGCGTCAAGTACGCAAAATGATTTCAAAGAGATTAATGAACATTGATCTCTTAAAAATGAATAAAAGAATCTCTGCATCTGTTTTGTCTTGCTTCTATCCATTAATTTCTACTTCCCTTACATGCTTGTACAAACGAGCAGGTTGTATTATAAACGGAAGGCTCTGATGTGTTTTGTTGTTGGAAGATATAATTTGAATAATATTCTTTCATCTTACGAAGAACAATAATAATCATTGACGTGTAACAAAAAAAAGGCGTTTGTTTTCGAATTATTTTCGCTTACGAGCAAGCGAATTCCGTGTAAATAATTTCGTCAATTCTGTCAAAAAGGGAAAATGTAATGTTTCGATTGATGTGTCGCTGAGAAATTTGATGTCACGAAGCATCAGATGAAACTGATAAGTAGGAAAGTAGTTTGCAGAGACATGAGTTGCACCGTTTTTTTTTTGCTTTTACGAGACCAAGGCGATATTGAAAATGTCAGGCATTCGATCGATCCATGTTATTTCATTTGTCTGGTTCGCGTACTTTTATGCACACAAAAGCAGAAAACGGAAAATTAATAACTCACGCATACGATAAAATTATTCAATGTGTGAAAAACGAAGACAATTAAATACACAGTAAATAATAATTCTGCCGCTTTAAACAATTATCGTGAAAAACGGGTAATTACTGTAAGCTCTGAACACAGTATTATCTACGGTTTGTCGTATTTTCTTCGGTAAACTTTGCGCTGCAACTTTCCACTCATGCTACGCTACTCTTTCGAGCACATAATTGTTAAGAATTACAGTGCAAGAAGCATCTGCGAATTTGCTTTCTCGAATTTAAATAAACTCTAATTCTCTTAAATGTACTGCAGAGATATAAATGACTATGCCTCATAATAATTATGTATTTTACTAACTGCAATTTTGCTTCTTCTTATTATATTCATTAGCAAAAACATAATTCAGATTCTCTCAGATGTATTGTTGAAGTAATAGTATGGTTCTCGTAAAAATCCTCAGTGAATCATGTCCATCGTAATATTATATTTAGCCCTAGCGATTATTTTTCAACAATCATTTGATTCGACAAAGACCCTCGCATCTCGTTGCGATAAGGATTTCATAGTTCTACATCTGACAATATCTCGTTAGATTAAAGAAATAAAGTTACAAGGCAACCGAACATCACATAGTATAAAAAAAGTACTACACTGTGAAATTTGACCGACTTTCACTGTAAAAAGTACAGTGTTTAAAATGTTTCCATTTAAAACATCTTTGCAAAACAAAAGTCTAATAATAAAAGATACTTCAATTTTAAATGTTTTAGTGTTTTAAATCCAAACACCTAGTGTTTTGTTTATTGTGAAAAGTTTAAAACTTAAACATCTTTAAGCGTTTAAAAAAGGGAGACAAAAATAAAACATTTTTATATCTTAAAATTAAACACTTCTTTTATGAGTGTTGGAATTTCTCTGACTCTGCAATGATTATACATATTATGATTCGAATGATGGAGCCCTCTACTCTTGTTACATCAATAGCCACGCAAAGATAAAAGAAATGTTAGTTGGTTGTCAAAGTAGGCTAAGTAATAATCGTTGACTGTATCGGGATATAATCTATTGTTGGTAAGTCTCGTAACAATTCAATCATTTACATTTTCGGATGCAATTTGTTCGAGAATCGCACACTTCAAATTACTCTCACAAGTCACACGTGTACATTTGTTCTTTATATATAATACTTGCAATCTTAAGGAAAGAGAATCGACTAGTTGTAAACAAGTAGCTACACAGATAATGTAACGCTTTATCATATTCAGGTTTCCTTGTTACGTTTCTCAATTTAATTTAATTGATAGTAAGATCAGCACAATTCGCAGCTGAACGAATCGAGAGTCTGTTCATCATCAATTTAATTAAAATGACAAAGCGGAAACAACACGAACTAACTTTGCACTAACAGAGAAACGTATTTTTAGTTAATTGTAAAAAATAACACTGTTTGCGAGTTGGTTTTTCCAATAAAATCCTTGTGAAATATATTTTTAACTATCGGAGAATTGTATTTTTTAGAGAGATACTGGTGGTCCTCTCACTGTCAATGAACAACTCGTAGGACTCGTCTCGTTTTCGGCTGGTTGCACAAGCACAAAATATTCTAGCGTGTACACATGAGTTCTATCATATATTGATTGGATGTATGAACATGCCGTATATAATAAAATAATTAACGAAATAAAGAAATTTATTTTATTACTTAATGACATATAGGGAAATCAATAATATATATCATTAAATGTTCAAATGTAAATATCATTAAATAAACGCTCTATATGTATTTTATATGTAATATATATCACGTTATTTACACAACATTTTCCTTATATTGTTTCAGAAATCAGATATTACATAATCTTATAAAGATCAATATTGTGCGATTACTTCACATATTCATATTTGTATTAAACTTTCAATTTACCGAACAAACAGCAGACGAGAATTTGCTTAGAGAAAACATACATTCGAATAAATTGCAAATGTTACATATATTCATCAATATGCTAGCAGTAAACTTATCTCAAAAGGAAGAAATAGATCAGTCAAAGCAAACCCATTTAATTATTCCGACAGCGTACTACAAGTGCGAGAAATTGTTTCAGAGAGATTAATGAACATTTCTCTTTAAAAATAGATGAAAGAACCATTTGTGCATTCGTTTCCTCGTGTCTTTATCTGATGTTAATTTCTACGGCCTATCTACGTATACACGTTGTATGAACGAAAGACTGATGCGTTTGTTACGATACATGTGTAAATGCTTCATAATATAGTATACATAGTGTCATTCTATTTTACGAAAGATAATAATAATAATTGTTAACGTGTATCAGAGAAAATCATTAATTTCCGAATTATTTCCTAGCAAACAAATTTTTATTGATGCAAAATTTCGGCTGGTTGCCGAAATTTCACATCAACGAGTTTATCAATTTTGCTAAGAATAAAAAACGTAAGATTTTAATTGATTTATAGCTGAGAAATTTGAGAAAATAAGATATCGCCAGATACTGGATTGAAATGGGTATATAGGAAAAAGTAGTTTGCAAAGATACGAGTCGCACTGATGCTTTTTACTTTTACGACGCCGTCAAGACGATATCGAAAACGCCTGGCGTTCACGTTATTTGACTCCATCGGCTCACATATGTATCTATATGCATAGAAAAACAGAAAACAGAGAACAACTTGTGGATATGATAAAATTATGGAAAACGATGACGACAATTAAATACAGCAGATAATAATCTTGCCGTTTCAAATAATTATCGTGGAAAACGAGAGCGATTACTTTAAATCCTGAAACCTGTTTTACGTTTCCTCGTATTTCCTTCGGTAAACTTTGCGCTTTAACTTACACCTTTGTTCACGCTACGCTGAGTCCCTAGAGGACTACATATAATTGTTAAGAATTACAGCGCGAGAAACACCCATGAGCTTGTTTTCTCAGATTTAAGTGAACTCTAATTCTCCTAAATATCCTACAAAGATATTAACTATAGTAATTATTTTACTAATCGTAATTTTGCTTCTCTCTTTCTCTCTCTCTCTCTCTCTCTCTCTCTCTCTCTCTCTCTCTCTCTTATTATGTGTTGGCGAAAATATAATTTATATATAGATAGTCTAACAATTTTAAAGAGATAATATACTTTCTCATTAAATTTGTCAAATATTGTATTATAAAGTTATAACAAATTATAACAAAAATGAGTGAAGTGATATTCAGTCAAGAATATGTATGTAAATTTTTACAATTTCCAGTTCAAACAAACGCACCAATTAATTATTTTTCGATCTTGAAACACAGTTTTAAACTGAAACCGGAATACGTAATATCACAGATTAAACTAGCAAGCAATTTAATATTATGGATGCTAGTAAACATTTTTTTTAAGCATTTTTAAAGCACTATAAATAATTTATTGCCAAATATATCATCACAGCCAGAATTCGAACTTGAGTCTCCCGAATTTTGTGTGGATGTATATTGATTATATATAATAAATTACATATATCTCGCAATAATTATTTTATTAACCGTAATTCTGCTTTTTCTTATTATAAATTAAGAAAAAAATAGTATAATTAAAAAATAATCTAACATATTTTTGCAAAAATAATACGATTTCTCGTTAAGAAAATCATTAAATGTTAAAATCGATGTGGTATCATTTAATAGGAATTATACCTAGAACTATATATTATATATTTGGGATTTATACATGATCGTATTTCAGAAACCACATGGAAATCTCTTCTCAATAAAGCAATGATACTTGTCTAACTATCGCTCAGCAAAGCTATTTGTATGTTCATTCATGTAGTGTTCATCTTTATCTGTCTGGGTAAATCTCGATAATTCGAGGATTCTGAACAGTCTGACAATAGTGTGCAATGACAAACCGAGAACAGACTCGTGAGTCAGACTATTTCACTACCTGTATGATCGATGAGAAGCTCCGGATGCGGGGTCGTCGGACGCAGGTGAGTCCTGGAACAGCGGTTCTCAATATCGCTTCTTGGTGGTCGCCAGGATCGATCGACTCCCTACTTCTTGCTACACCCCAAGATATTACGATAACAATTACATTCAGGCTAAATTAAAAATTCCAAAACTGTCAATCATATTTATCACATTTCGAATGATCTTTGTAATCTGTTATTTTTAATAATAAATTTAATAGCAAAATAAGAGTCTCATTTCAAAATTTCAATCAACGCGATAACCCTGCTTGTTGTATTTCGGAAATTAACAGATTCCAGTATATCATACGACGTGCTATCATACGACAACATAATTATCTTCGCATATGACGGTTTAATTTCGACCATTGTAAAGCTGTTAGCAGAGAACGAGACATGTAAGCGCTTACTATCGTATATTTATTATTGTATAATGAAAAAAATGAATACACAATTCTCTTCGATGTAAATTTGATGAACGCTTTCTGAAATGTTCTATTATTTTAATTTATTAATTAAATCCACGCCCCTCCGGCGAATATTTGAGGACACATAAATTCTGATCACATCAATCAGAATTCTAATTATCGTCATTGAATTTCTGATAATCTCAATTAGAATGTTCAATTTAACTATAATTAGAATGTTAGATTTAACTATAAGTGTTTGATTTGTAGCTTTTTAGTTGAATCTACCAGAATTCCAATTAATGCAACAAAAATTTTTTTCCAGTGTAGTTGTGGACATAAAGTGAAGCAAAGAAAAATATGTATGTAAATCGTAAAAGGCTATTGTGTGGATGTAGTTACGTATATTTTTCTCTACCTTATCTTACGTCCACGATTACGACAGACGTAAATGCTTCCATTTCGTTCTCTTCCATCAGCCTAAGTCAAACTACATTCCATTAGGTAGAGAAAATCGATCAGTCCCTTCCTTGGAAACCAAGCATTCCGCGGCTGTCTGTCAAGATTTCGTGATAAAGAAGGATGGCGCTTCCGGGACAACTGAATCCAGTGGCGACATTGCCGAGCGGTTCTTCGAAATGGAGTGTACGATGCTAGAAGAAACTTCGAAAAACTTCTGTCTCCTCGAGCGTTCGGCTCATCATGAAGCTTACTTCGACGTTCCACTTCTTCGATAATCTCTCAACCGTGACGTGATTAATACATTAATCCATAATGATAATGACCATATATTAAATTCTGCTTGCATATCTGCTCGAGTATTGAATATAACAGTTGGAGAACATCATATTTCTTTTTGAAATGAGAAATATGAATTTTTCTATTTTCTCAAATATCAACGTTGCATTAGCTTCAGCTTATTGGTTTTGATGAAATTATGTTGCAGTAGTGCAGTGCAATGAAATTCCCGACAGAACATTACGTACGAATCTGTTCGTTACATAGAGAAAAATTTTCGGAGATATTTTCATTTATATCATGTGTCATATGCGCTTGAAATGTACCTACGAAACGAGTTTCGTTTTCCGATAAATATCATTTTCTTTTTCACAAAAAATTCCAAAAATTGGGTGTCGAATACCAATGTTACGAATAACAATGCGTTAATAAAAATTACTGTCCTTTTTATTTAATATCGTTTACATTTGCGGCTCATTGCAACGATTTCGTATTTTAGTACTGTGTTTAAGAAAGATCTGGCTAACTAGGATTTAAAAGGTCCAAATTAGAATTGCATTATTCAGAACATCACTCGACCACTTATAAACGACGCGTTGAACTTGCATCGTAAAAAAAAAGATGATGTCTCTGTAGCATTATCAGCACGTACAAGACTTTCGAACTATCTGGAGCCGAGCCAACGTCGCCTTGGATGCAGTTTCGCATCTGTCCTGCTATCGATCGAAAGGTCACTCAACCAGGTGCCTTCGTAATGGGTTATGACGCCCGCGGGGATACGCCACATTGACTGACGGCTACTTCATCCTAATTGGATAAAAACAGTACATAATTCGCTCATTTTAGAATGATGAATGCGGTAACGGGAAAGATTGAATTTTAATAGGTACTGTTTCGCAATATTCGGAACTGCATCGACATTTTTAATGCAAGTAGCTACACGGCGGATTTATGATAGATTAGTACATATTATCTGCTATTATAGGAAAGCAAGCAAATAATCATTTTCGTAACGTAGAAAAATGGTTTTAGTTCTACGAAATTAATCGGTGTGAGAATAAATCAACATCCCGATGATAATCCCGATACTAATTTTTATTAAGTTTATGATTGATACGCAAGTAATGCTAAGATACGCTAGTAAATATAAACGTTTTCTTATCATTTTGACATTGAATACTGTACAAAAATAATTTAGTCTATAAAATGATATAAAAATTATATTCTCTGTATCTCTTCAATCCTCTCAATATCACCGAAATTATCGATTATTTCCATGAAGTGTATAAAATAATCGTAGTAAGGATGTAGTAATCATATCTTTCTTCCGACGCAATCATAATAATTCAACAATAGAATTTATATTTAGCCTAAGGATTTTCGCAATATATAATCATCGATTGATTAAAATGATAACTGTTGAGAATCCGTTCGACATTCATCAATATCCAATAGAATATAGATTGTTGAGATTTAAGGAAACGTATATATTATATTAATATATATGTATATTATATATAAATCTTACACAGAGACATCTTATAAAAAAATTATTAGATCGTTAAAAAATACTGATTCCAATGGCATACTTAATTTGCAAAATTTCGAAAAAAGCTTCTTCAACAGTTCCTAGATCAAAAATTAAGTGCATATCTATTTTCTAGAGATATCATATGAGGAAATTTCTCAGATTTAGTAAGGCGCGTCCGTCTCCAATAAATCGATCAACAAAACAAGAAATCAACATCAAAAGAAATCAAAAGCAATCAGTATAATTAAGTTAACTTATCTAATCTGAAATGCAGAAATCATTTGTAATTCAACAACCCGTTATTGCGAGTGCTATCATCAAATAAGTATATAAATTAATTAATTGTTCATATCCGATGTCTTCAGTTTTATTTTTTCTTGGCATTTTTTTCTGTCAATGCGAATAAAATTAATATGATCAATAAGATCTCAAATATAATGTGATAGAAATGATCTACGTGATAAATTATGCATTACGATCATAGTGAAATGAGATATAAACTGTCTAGTATCTAATAAAAAATTTTGATGAGTAATAACGATACTGTCTGAATCCTGCTGTCTGAGCATGTTTGAACTAAATAAGTAAGTCATCGTTAAAGTGAATCAAATAACAAAATTTAATAAGTGCTTCGTATATTAGAGTGACAATAGAAAGAAATCAGAAACATAAAGAAATGCGATAATTAAAATAAATAGTTAAAAAGTATCTTCTTAAATATTTAATTTTTAATCAAATTCTGCATTGAGAAAGTAGTACATATAAATGCATTAAAATATACAGTTGTCTCTTTAATCAATTTTAGTGCGAATAAGTTTAATATTGTGTTAACACAGCCGCCGTATAAAAAAAGTATCCTGAAAAAAAATGGTCTGGTTGAATTAAATAGTAATTCTGGTGGAAAATGGACGAATCAGAATTTTCTGTTTAAATCTACTAGAATTCTAGTTGCGATAATTAAAATTCTGATTGATATAATTATTTTGGTAAAAATAAGAATTCTAATAGATTTTACTAGAAATATTGTATCATAACTAGAATTTTGGTTATCTCAACTAGAATTCTATTAAATTTAACCAAAAAATTCTGATTTGTCCATTTTTAACCAGAAATTTTTTCAGTGTACGTATCATAAATGATGAGGGTGCAACCCCGAATGAAATACCGTATCAGATGAGCTGTGATTAGTTTTTTATCAACTCTCTCTCTCTCTTTCTCTTTCAAATAAAATTGGTTTCATATGTTACAAATCTATGTTAAAGTAATACAGACATACCGCTCTATATAAATTTTATGAACCAAGTACTTAAAGATATAGCAAAAAGAATTTACAGATTATCTGTATGTCAGATAACGAATTATTTTCCAGGTCTTCCTGCAGAAAATAATTAACAGTTTTCATTTTTGTGGCTGATCTATCATTAATCCAAATTTCGTCGTTATTGCTGCTCATTGTGTCTCTCTCTCTCTATCTATCTCTTTCTCTCTCTCTCTCTCTCTCTCTCTCTCTCTTTCTCTCTCTCTCTCTCAATCTCTCTCTCGAAAAGTAATTAATTTTCAATTACTGCAAGTAAAATGAATCCCATGAAATATCAGAGCAACTTTAAAACAAATAAATTAATAAATTCGTATTTTAATTCCAATTATTCCATTATTTTTATAACTTTTTATGCACAAAAAAATTATCATCGGTACTGCAAACCTAAATCGCGAAACACACGCGGTTAAACGAATTATTACTCAATAATCTTTCAATAAAGAATATGATTCTAGTAAATCATTGCTTAATGACATTGCATTGATTAAAGTAAATCATCCATCAATCCGCTTGTTTCTTCGAATTTCAGTTTCATTGGTTTTCATGACTGACGGAATTTTTTACTCCTTTAGGTGTTCATTCCTTTTAGTCCATCTGGCAATGTTGGATTCGTAACTCTACCCAAACAAGATGAAACTGTCCAGGAAGGGGCCAAAGTCTTCGGATTTGGAAGATTATCGGTAAGTGCAGCACAAGCTCCTTACGATATCGTTGCTGCTGCTGCTGCGATTTTCAGATATATTTACGAAATAAAGCAATAGCAACAATTCTAATGCTCGTACAAATTACAGCCAAACGGATCCGAATCCAGAATTTTGCAAAAGGCTACCATTTACATAGCAAAACAGGATTATTGTAACGAAATGTATAACAAGATTCTGTATAATATTTATAATACTCATATTTGTGCCAAACATCAGCCGAGGATCTTGCAGTTAAGGTAAGTGTAGCGGACGTATTGTAATTTTTTAATCATTATCTTCCACATTAAATTTAATACAATTATAAGATAGAAATTGAATGTAATTTAGAAAAGAGAGAGAGACAAAATAAACAATTACGAAAAATAGTTGATTAATAATCTGTGCAAAATATCACGAACAAGGATTAAGAAAAAGAGCAACAGTTGCGAAAGCTGTATCGCTTTGTAAGCGTCACGCGAGCTTTAAGCATTTTATGCATGCTCGAATTGTCCCTTTTTTTGTTTGAATAGAAAACATTTTAATCTTCTTTTGTAGGGTGACTCAAGCTTTTGTAGCGGGCCCTTGATCGTTAATGGAAAACTTGTCGGCCTCGTATCATGGGTAGAAGCTTGTTTCCCTTACTGACTATCCGACTATGTACACTCGCGTACCTTCGTATATTGACTGGATCAAGGAGAACGCCGTATAAATTCAATTGATATTCATTATTCGTACAGACTGACGATCGCCAATTCACACAAGCATACCGAGTATATTAGGTTACGTTTATTTTTTTTTATCGCTTCATCATGATAAATGTACTGTCGCCATTAATTTTCTTATCTTGCACGGACCAACGTGTTACTGTCGTCATATTATGTCATATCCTACTAAACTGATAAATGATTGCTGATATGATAAAGCTATCAGTATATATGGGCTTGGAGATCAGTCCCGTGTCAGGAGCAGTAATTTAAGCAAGAAATTTCTAATACAAGTACATTGACATGTTAATTCGTGTTACAAATATAATGAATAGCACTTTACACTCATCGCAAATGTTTTATCAGAGTTTCAAAATCTATTGCGGATATGTCTTTTTTCCAAATTTATTAGCGTGTATTTCATATGTATCCATTATTCATAAATTAAAAAGAGATTTGTAAATATCGAATAATAAAGTGTTAGAGAATTGAGAAATAATGAAATTACAAAAATGCTGACTATTATAAAATTAAATAAAGAGGATAAAAAAAATCTATTTATAAGTTAAATTTAAATCTAAGTTATATATACTCAAAATCAGTATAAATATCTGTAAATCGCGTAATTAAAAAAGATGTATAATATTATAATGCAGTGTAATTATAGTTCTAATTAAAAATTTAACATCATCTTTTCGTAAGAATAAATGCACCTTTAATTCAAATGATTGGCTAAGCTAATTGTAAGTACAAATTACAAGTCGTCCAGATTACCTTGCGTTTTTGTATTCATCTAACGGAATTAAATCAGGGCGTAAAGAAAATTAGAGCTACAGAGTGAATAGTATGCTAAATAACATCATTAGATAAAGTCGTCAGTAGAGCCATTAGGAAACGTCACATACTTCACAGCCGTATTCTGTCTATAATTAGTTGCTGCACACACGATCATGACTATTCATATAATCTGCTCCGTCGCCTTGACGATAATTAACTTATCCCTGTAGCGCTGCTAACTTACCATGAACGCGCCAGCCGTAATTTGCACTTGACTAATTACAGAGGCGTTACGCGACATTACGGGGGTACTGCGATTAACGTTTCGTAATATTTTCACGTGGATATAAAAAGCGTTTATTTATTCAGTAACACGTGTGATGCGCACGGACGTGACGAGAGAACTTCAATATTATTACGGTAACACATTCACCGTTGACATAAAATGTTTATGATACATTGGGTACAAACGTGTGAAATCTGCAGGTGCTATTTATGCACGAGAAAATACTTGTTGATCTGAAACGATCTTTCTATTTGCACGCGTCACTGCGTCGAGATTAATGTTTTATTAGTTCAACAAATATACCTAGTGCAGTTGCGGCAAACGCTAATAAATTCATCGATCGTTTGTATCGGTCAAATCAACAGACTCAATTATCATTCCGAACAGGATGATGTAACTCATGTATAACTCCATATTTCTGCCGTTAGCGATTTCAGTAAACCAATAACGTTTCTCCATGTATTTTTAAACAGTGTGGTATATTGATTAATAAATTTCAGAGTGCTATCAATATATTGACCAAATAAAAAATCTATAATTTTAAAAAATCAATTATAAAAAATTGCACTTTAAATTTTGCACTATCAAGAAATTATTTACAAATATTTATGTACCTATAATAAATATTTATAAAGCACTATTAATTTTAAAAGAATCAAATCGCGCTATACATTTTCATACTGAAGACGAAAAGCACGAGTTTGCTAAAATATCTGAAAATTCAGCTAGATACAGATCTGAAAATAATTTTGTTGTGAACTATCAAAATAATGTTATAGGAATCTCAAGCATGACGTGTGAATAAAATGTTTTGACATTCTAGTTAGCAATCAGTTTGAACATCCTACATAATTATTTTAATAATCTAGCAAAATTAATTTTGTATTTATATCTAAGTTGAAGTTTTAAATATTTCAGCAAAACCTTTTTTTCTGTGTACAGAAGCAATTTGATATGAGCAACGTAACAGTTTCTCTATTTTCTCTAAAAGTTTTCTTCTATAAAAAATAAAATAGATCAGCCCAACGAGAATGGAACAAAATGGAGAGAGGAGCTATGAATTCGAAGCTGGGCGTTAATAAGCGACGTCGATATTCACAGACGGATTTGATATTCTACGCAAACTGTCAATCGATGCTCTTTTATCGCAGCAGGTCATGCGCACAGCATCGTAATATATAGCCGCTTATTTTTCTGAGGATAAGCAAGAGAGAAGCGCGCTCGTTCAACCGTTTCTGACGATCACTTTAGCAAGAGCATTGTTGAAGTTCAACGCACCTCGATAAATCATGCAATTGTTAAGAAAATTGCGGAATAACATCGTGACTCTGGCGCGGCGTCCTCGCTTTGATAAGCGTACTTACTCCGTCATACAGCCACAATGAAATCAGTACCAACTGACCTCATTTCACGCGTAGATTTGCAATAGTGAACTATATTGAAATAATACTTCAGTACAGACAAATAAATAAATAAATAAAATTAAATATTAAAATAAAATTTTTTAATCATGAAAAAAAATATAGTTTTTAATATATAGAATTTATTATATATATATATATATTAATTCATCTACAAAAATATGTTAAAAAATTAAATGTTGAAATAAAGTTAATTGTAAAAAACAATATAATATACGAACAATGAGAGCGTTAACACAGCGCTGGAATTGGTGCGCAATTTATATAATAGTCAAGTAATATTTACATAACATATGAAAAATTAATTGTACAAATAAGTAATTTTTAAAGAATTTGTAGGATATAAAATTCATCATATTAATTCATTCATACAGAAATCTATTCAGAAACATATTCGAACAATGAAAGAAAAGATTGGCTGTTGCAACAAATTAGATGGTAAAATATGACATAGCATTTTTAATTGGCTGCAGTAACCAAAAATTGGCTGCTGCAGCCAATTTTTGGTTGCGTTAGCCTATCCTCATTGTCAGTATAGGATTTCGATAAGCTAACGCAACGAAAAATTGGCCACTGCAACCAATTAAAAATGTTATGCCATGTTCAGCTAATCTTTTCTTTCAGTGTAGATAAGAGTTATTAACGAAAATGTAAAACATTTATAACGTTATATATACGCTACATAAAGCGTAAATGCGATAAAATGACAGTTAATGATAATCATCGTATCATATAATATAATACGAATTATACACGCTTCTCTCCACGTGAATAATAGCCAGAAAAATGCGTACACTTTTATACCTCTTCTCATAAATCCTTCTTCTCTTTATAAGCGCTCGCTTTGTTTGAAAATCTTGCCAATTTTACGTGTGGACGGAAATACGTGTTCTCGGATTCTCACGAGCGTTCGCGCGAGAAGCACCCGTTGTTCCCAGACAACCTTTGAACCTTTTATTCTATTTGCAGTTTTGCAACAACCGATATTCCAAAAGGGACTCTTGAATAAAACATGCGACAGCAAACTTCACTGGTGTAAAAAATAGATTTGCCTGTGCAATATGCGCTTATAATGCACGTTCAACGAGTGAATTTGCGCAATGGAGATTTGTATGTAAAGCTTAAAAATACTCTGCAACGCAATGATATTTTTCTGTTCCATTTATCCCATTTTACACACTTGCCATTAAAACAAGAACGTTTATCATGGCACTTCTGTTAGTAAATAATTTTCATAAAACACTAAATAGCAAATAGAATGATAAGATGATCTAATTAAACAGTACTTGTTATCTAAGGTATATATAATTAAGAAACTTATAGATTTGATTCAAACGATATATTTTCAATATGCATTCCGAAGAGAATTATTTGGAATATTTATCGCACCAAATATCTTTGTCGGGCGTTAAAGTTATTGTGATTGAACTCATATCTGCGCAATATGTCATCATAAATATTTTGATAAATACATGCGCCATTACTAAAAACTGATATTGTCATCGGTGCCGCGTATAGATCTTACAAAAGAAAAATGAACATTCATAACCCAATAATAAAAATATTATGTGAGAATTAAAATGTAAACAGCGCTATAAAATTTAAACGTCAAAATTTTTTATTTAATTTTTTGTTTCTACGATATCTTCTTTTAGCGAAAACGAACAATCTGCGATTACAAATTCCACGGTTCATTGCATGAATTAATTCGTTTGAAAGTTAACTAATTCCATATATAAGTTGTAAATTTATTTGAAGCTCCCATGTGCTATCAGAAAGTTTAGTAAAGGCGAACACGATTGAGAGTTCGTGCACGCAAAGTTATCAGTGATCTCGACCGATGATGCTTTGATCATGTATTGGATCGATTACACAGCCAGAGCAAGAGGTCGTTGGTTGCAGATGAATCCTGAAACTCTGACAGCCCGCATCCATCCTAGTTGGACCAGCGATCGATTATGTCCTACTTATCCGTTCGACGGTCTGTCAGGATTGTTTAAAAAAAAATTCGCGAGTTACAAGGATAACCGAAACTTCATCTCTCATGAGATTTTCTATTGAAATTAGTTCTGCGAGTAAAACTTTTAATAGGAGGCTATTAAAGTTCTTAATACGGCGTAACTTATCGTTTTCGACAAAATTATTATCTCGCAACATCAACTTCCAAGATAATTATTTTTCTTAATGCAGTTATGCTAATATAAAAGTTATTGTCAAACTCTTGTAAAGTTTTCTTTATGTATAATTCGTATAACATTGCATGTTACGCACTTTACTAAAAAAAAAATATTTTTCTTGATTAAATATAGAGAAAATTATAAAAATAATAAGATTATAACAGTTATCTCAATTTAATATAGGCATATGTAAGTTGTTTGCAAATAAGTTAGTAATAATTCTAATTAGTAGATTACTTCCGCGAAAATAAAAAATAATATCTGCTGAGCACAAAGAACCGACTCAATAAGCTATAAAAATACAAAATAAAAAATGATACTATTATCATATTAATCGAAGAACTACTTATGTACGGAAAGAACGATTTTGCTGCAAGAGGGAAAAATTTATCAATCGAGATTAAGAGATATGAAAAAATCCAAATCCTTATCGAGACAGCAAGACAGGAGTGTGTAGAGCGATTATTGCTTTGATCGAGCGATAAGAAAGATAGTATAATTAAAAAGACATTATAATTATAATGTCTTTTTAACCCTAGCTCTACACACTTTTTTTCTATTCTGATATACACACTCGGGTCCCTGGGACACCATCTATATTTGTTACCTATATTGTAACTTTCATGAAAATGGATATATTTCAATTAATTTTTTTTTTCAATCGATGGAGAATTGATTAAGGAATAAGTCTCCATAGTGTATAAAAGTCGATAGAATTAAAGAGTTTCGAGATATAGGTTCAAAAAAAAAGAAAAGTTAAAAAACAGAAACATGAAAAAATCTCAATTTAACAAATTGCGCTGGGGTTTTTTCAGTGTTTATAGCTAAGGTTAATATTATATTACAAATTATGTTTAGTCTAAATCAAATATGTTAAAGCTTATATCTAATCTTAACAGCTGCATTGCCAGAGCTACTTTAAATGAAAAATCGTGAACCAAAAAATTCTTTGAAATTATAAAAAATTACAAATACGACTGAATAAATTACTTAAATCCTTAACATTAATATTTTCAATAAAGAGAATCAATAAAGATGAAATGATATCGATTAATATACATGAAACGTTAAATACGTTAAACATTTGAGGAAACATTTTGAATGAAATTACAGTGTGATACTCAACTTATGAGCTTATCAAGATGATTGATCGTAACAATATCAATAAATCACCAATATACTTGAAAATTGATTTATCTAATCTAGATTTCTTAAGAAATCATATCAGTCGTTGGACTATTTATACGGAAGTGGGGTGACGCAATTAAAAATCAGTACTACATATAAATTCGTTTTCACGCGATTTCAAATCATTCAGCCAGTGCTCGTACAATGGCGTTAAGAATTTTGTGTCTCCTCAGCCTTCTGGCATTTTCTCAAGGTGAGTAATGATTTTCTCGGGTTAATCGATAATCATTCATTTAAGTGAATACAAGTAGCTTCCTTAAGAGTTGAAGAAAAAAACGCTGTCGTATTATTCAAATAAATGATTATCTGTAATCCGTCTATCAATTCGATCATCAAATATGAATAGAAACATGACAGACGCAAACCAGTGTTTTATAATCTTGATGAAACTCTGCTAGGAGCTTGTTAATTCGAAGGATATGAAATTCGCTATTAAAATGCATACAAACTGTTACTTATTATAATTCAAATCTTTATAAAACTTGTGTTTTTTAATTCTTTTAGCTTCATTTTACAAATAGTAGTAATGATTTATCATGCATTATATTGCAGCCGGGCTCTTGTCATTCTTTGATCCCAGAATCGTAAATGGAGAAAATGCTAAATCAGGCGAGATTCCGTATCAGGTACACATATTACTAAAACATACATTTGGAAATAGATATTAGTATATATAAAATATGTATATACACATCGTAACAATTAAGTTCTCGGATTGATGCCACAAAAACTCACAACAATGATCAAATTTATTAATATCAGCATTCAATACAGTCTTCGCCTGTTTTCAAACGTTTTCATCGCTTATGCAACATTGAATGTCCAAAAAAAAAAACTCCTTCCGATTTGCCTTAAGTTTCCACGTGTATGACAGGAGCCATTAGTCTATTAGATGACACAGTCTCAAATCTTATTACAATTTTTAATTTATAAAAAAAGTCAGCGTTAAATCAGGCGAATATTAATTAACACGAAGATCTCTCATTTCATCAAAAGACAAAGGATCAAAAAATAAATCAGGATCCACTTTCCTTAAACTCAAGCTTAACGCCTGATTTAGCATCTCGCTAAGTTTTTTATTTCCTAAATTAGAAATTGTAGTAAAAAAGACAAGATTTGAGAATATCAATATATCAAGAATCCATCAAATTTTGACGAGAGAACTAAAGACAATTCGGGAAGAAGTATTCTCGCATTCGATTCATTATACGAGTGACGTAAATGTTAAAAAGCGATAAATATATTGAATAATAGTATTAATAAATGTTTTAATAAATATCTTTGATTTTTTTTTAATCTTTGAATGGCCTCAGTTTGAGAACTTGTCACACATTGTGTATATATCATATATACAATAATATAAAAAAATTTCTAAATACTTTTGTGTGTGAGTGTAATTAATCTTTAAAAAACAGATTTATTGTTAAAATCTCTTACTTTCTCCTTGAGTAAGTTTTGTTATAATTCGTTATTTCATTGTATTTCTTGTCTCAAAATGTGACTGTTAATAGCTTTGCTATAAGTTAAAAGCAAACATGGAAATGTTATTACAAATTAGAAATGCTATGATATATTTTCACAGGTTTCTCTTCAATACACAGATTCTTCCTTCCACTTTTGTGGCGGCTCAATCCTGAACGATAATTATGTCATCACGGCAGCTCACTGTGCTAAGGCGTAATTTTATTATTATTTTTTAAATAAAATAATTGCGTATCGCGCTAATATAATTTCTTAGTATACATTTTTTTACATATAAATATTACTTTGTTGATATAAGAAATGTATAAGAAATGTACACGTTTATTACATATATAATATATGTATATTTAGATAAAATGTGAACAATTAAATTTTGTGTTATAGAATAGAATCACCCAGTAATGTAAAAGTTATTGCTGGCACTATCAACTTAATTGACCCGAAATCAGAGCATAACGTCATAAAAATCATTATACACGAAGAATATGATGCTCTTAATTCTTGGATTAACGATATAGCTTTATTGCAGGTAGGTATAAATTTCTTTTTCACATGAAAAATTAGGATCCTTATAAATATTTTTTCCACACACATAAATAAAAATTATAAATCTCAAGTAAAAACTATTTTTTTTAGGTCGAAACTCCTTTCATAATATCTACGACCGTCGGGCATGTTCCTTTGCCACCAAAAGATTACGTCGTTAAAGCCAATGATATAGCCATTGTGTCGGGATGGGGCAGACTCTGGGTGAGTCTTTCTAGCTATTTTATATATCTATATATTTAACTGTATATCTGTAATTTTCTCATGTTGAAATACAGAGATATAGTGATTGTTTATATTTCATTATTATATCTTGACATTTAGAATACAGAATTACAATATCTAGTATAAAAGGAATAAGAAAAAAATTAATGTTACTTCAAAGATAGCAATTGTATAAATTATTACGAAATTGCAGCAAGGAGGACCAACCACTGTTAGACTACAACGAGTCAACATCTTCATCGCTGATCACGCTTATTGCCGATATATATATAATCAAATGAACTACAACATTTATCCCACGCAAGTTTGCGCATATGATTCAACAATCGAAAAGGGATCGTGTCACGTAAGTGTTTCTTAAGATTTCAACTCTCAATACATTGGTTTCTCTATATATAATATTCTCAGTAATAATTTAACCGTGATTTCTTAAAAATATAAAAAAAATTTAAAATTGTAATAAAGAAAATACACAAAACAACATCCAAAAATTAAATTTAAATCAGAACTAATTTTGTTTAAATTTCATTTAAATTTGAATTAAATTTGAAAAAACATCTTGCTACTTCCAGGGTGACTCTGGTGGCCCATTGACTATTGGAGGAAAACTCATTGGATTGGTATCCTGGGCGAATGGTTGCGCCAGCACTTCCTATCCCACTGTATACACGAATGTCGCCTCTTACCTGAATTGGATTACAACTAACACAGCCTAAACTAATCCAAATTTTGCGTTTATCATTGATTCATACTCTCTCCTTCATTTTGTATAATTTTGTAATTATCGGATTTAAAATCCAGGAAAGGACGTTTTTTTTAAATGTAAAAGCCGATAACGGTGTGACATAGGGTTGTACATAATAAGTGCCCTCAAAATTCTGTACACATTTTCGAAATAAATTAATTCTTTCCGTAAGAAAACACTGATGAATTTAATCTGCCCGAAAAGGCTGCAAGGAGAAATTATCGCGCGACAAGTGCCGTTCATTTTATATATCACGAATCAAAATCCAGAGAGACATTGATATATATAGAGCTATGCCTGTTGGTTAGTGCAAGAGGTCGGATAGGACTCGGCTCTGTCGTGAAATCAATACACCATGACCGCGCGGGGCTCACGTGTTGCTCTTATTTCCGGTAATACTTGGCAGAGCGGAAGCGGTTGATGCTCACATTTTAACGATAATTGACAGTCGTGATCGTAGCGGTGTCTGTATTTGATAAAATAGATCGTAGATAAAAGATATTCGTTAATCATGTCATTAGTAACTCCGTAAACAATCTTATTATTTACTTTATGATGTCTGATGATTTTGTGATTGTGGGGAAAAAACAGAAAATGATACGTGACATTTTTTCGGAAAACCAAGTGCTCACACCTTCAAGATTTATGACTGAAGAAAAAATAATCGAGAATGAAAGAGGAAACTGCATCTTCAAGAATAAAAATGGTATAAAAAATATAAAACTTATCATATTTGCTTTTTTTCCTAGGAAATAACTAGTAGCAAATGTTAGAAACTTTCCAAATAAGAACAAGATAAGCTGCAACTGCAACGAGGCGGATGGTACTCGACACGAAAACGCGAGGAGAATCGAATTCATCCCGAATTCTATTCTGTCGCTGTATTTACATTGCTAATGAAATTTCATTTCTGCTTCCACCGAGCTCGATAGGCTCCTACGTTGCTCTCAGGTTTTGTTTTATGACAATAAAAGGCCTAATAGTTGCTCATTTCCGACGGAAATTATTATTAAGTACGAATCTCTATTATGAAGTTACTCTATTATGAGCCTTCTACAGAGAACACTTTATCGCTTTATTTAAAAAGTATCCTCGATAAAAAAGGAATTTAGTTTCGCTATTTGTATAAAAACTTCATAATTTTACGATTTTGCTGGCATAACTATAATAATAAATTTTTCATCAACCATTAAACTCTCAGAAATTAATTTGTCGCGTAGACGGCTAATTTCCGCTCCAGTTACGTAACAAATGTTATAAGCAGTTTCACCGTATCGTGCATAAATATTCCCGAATAACTTCACGGTTCAGAACCGCATACTAAATACGGTATATTTACTGTCGGTTGGCCAAAATAAGATGTATAATATATAAGTACACGTATATACTGCGACACTATATTCCATAGCCTAACTATCCGAGCAGATACATAAACTTGTACAGTTTACAGAGCTTATATACCTCCTAGTTCTACAGGGTTAATTTCCACAATATTACAGCATTATGAAGTAGCCACACAAAAGCATTATTCTCTTTCATAACTGTATACACAAAGTAGTATTTACAATCACGTCAAAAGCAATGCCTTTGCGTAGCATGTAACTTTATGATAATACAGTACTTATGCAAGTAAGAGAACGCTTGGCATTACTTTCTGGTTCAAAGATATATAAATATATAAAATAAAATATATATAAATAAAAAATATATATGTACCGATATACTATATACAAAGACTACAATTAAGTATATAAAAAATTTAAGAGAACACGTAGCGACTTGTTAATTATAGATCTAAATTATTTATTACTAAAATATGAAATAAAATCAAATAATTTTGCATTTTTAAAAATATTTAAGATGATTTGACGTTTATTCGCAAAGTTGTGATCTCAATCAATTCAAATTATTTATTAAATCTGTATCCTAAAACGAATAAATAGAAATGTTATATGAAATACATAAGGAAAATATTTTTTTAATTTCTCAACGAAACTCTCAAGAAGCTTCGACGGAACAAAGCCCTTTTGATTCGCGATCAATTCGACAACGCGCTGTCTCCCTTTCCATTTTCTCTCTCCCTTTTCATCTTTTTACATATCTTACGACTATTTCCCTTTTATTTCTTCTTCTGAATCCGCAAAGCGACCTTGGAAAAGCCATCGCGACAACTCGATTTTATTGGAATTTTATCGAAATAACTATTGAAATATGAAATTGTAGGTTTCAGCTCGCGAATAAGTTAATGCTTTATATTACTAATGACAGAAAGTAGTAAAATTATGAAAATAAATCAAGAATTGAATCAAGTTTATTTATAAAACTCCTCTAAATGTAAGAAAAGTGTTCTCGATAATTATTCAATTGATTGCAGGACGTAGTTTTATAATATTTTGTATAAATTTGTAAGTGTAATATAAATATATATTTTGAAATAAATGCATTTTGCTACTTAGCATTGTACGTACATGTTCGAAATAACTTTCAGATATTGATAAGTTTACTGTAAGTTCCTCTTTTGGTACTCTCATATACACGTATAACATTAACCAGTGAAGCATAATTTTCGTTGAAATGTTTCCATAGGGCCTTTGGTTCATTTTGTGTAACGATTATATACGATCGTTAAATTTTGCAGTAAATACTCACATATTTTCGATTTGTACGTAGCGACTACATGTGCTCAGTAAACCTTGTTCAAATATTAAGTATTGACAAATATTTTGTGCTAAGAACAATTTATGCAAAATTAATTTACAAAATACGCCAATGCATCTACAAAAGCCTGATAATATGGAAATTTTTATAAATAATTGTATCTGATCTCAATTAACAGCAGAATATATTATAATTATATAATAATTATTATTATTATTTATAAATACAAACACATACACAATTTCTAACAATAAATTATGTATATGCCCTAGCTAGATAATAAAATTTTGAAATCGTTCGCACTAGTAAATATCACTGTCGACATCCGAGTGTCTGACTATTATTGATTTTTACTACTTTTATAGTATTAAACGTACGAGATTTTAATTTTATTAAAAACGTATATGCAGTGTTTTGATACAGGAAATGTAATTATAGATTCCTGTACGCAGCAGTCTTTAGATGATGGATTCACGATTATCGGCAAACTAAGTTTGCTTTTGCTACTGAAAGTAATTGCATTTAGAGGCAGCTATCTCGGAGAGACATGAAAGCTCATGTTTCCAACTTACGATCGAGTAAACGTCCACATAAATGGATTTAGATGAGCCTTCAAAGTCATAAATCATAAACTCGAAATAACTCGCATCTTCAAACGTTGTTCTAGTATATATTTTAGTATATATTTGTGGTCTATTAAATTCCTCCACTGAATATATATAACTGATTGCACAATAATAACATAAAATATTCGCGACATGCACTGAAAGAAAAGATTGATTGAACATGGCATAACATATTTAATTGGCTGCAGTAGCCAATTTTTGATTGCGTTAGCCTATCTATCGAAATCGTATACTGACATTGCGGATAGGTTAATGCAATCAAAAATTGGCTGCAGCAGCCAATTAAAAATGCTATGCCATATTTTATCATCTAAATTGCTGCAGCAGCCAATCTTTTTTTTTTCAGTGACGTAAAAAATAGAGATTATAAATTACAGACTTGTCTTATACTAAATCTTTCCATTTCATTATCGCAATGGAATTCCATTGCGTTTCCACTCAGCGAAATCCATTAAAGAAGTCTTTCGTTCTATAAAAACGAGTTCCAGAGGAAAACGTCACATTCACTATGAATTATAGCTTCGCATTTTTTCAAATTAAATATTCTTTTCAGGAATGTGTACCTGAGAATATCTCACCCGATATGGAATAGCACGTGCGATGTACAGCATATGTAATTAAAATCTTGGCCCCAAGCCAATCAAATCTTTTTACTGCTTCATCAAATATATATAGGATCTTTTTGTATTATTAGTACCAATGTTGTGAAAATTTTCAGAAAGCTTTATCCAATAGAATTGCGTTTTACAGAATTTGTGAATATTAAATTTAAATAATATTTAAATAATTATAATTTATTCACAGCGCAGATATGATTAATGTGTTATTTATACTATATTTATACATACGCGATAAAGTTTAGATAAAACAATATTACTTCATCGTCGGAAAAAAGCAATTTCTTTGTTCTATACATAGTCTTATAGACTTAACCATTAAAGTTTGAAGAACTCACCTGCACATGAAGTCGAGTATAGGACTTTTCTTTCGTTCTCTAGAGGCTGTTGGACTTTAAAATACACACTATTGTAATAGGATATATATGTATATGAGAAAGTGAACTAAAGTTATAATGTTCACATGAGTCATCGTATAAATCTTTACTTTCTTTCCCGTTACAGTTTGTACCTCACTTAAAAAGTCATTTAAACGAAACAGTGGACAATTTCCACAATATCGTTTTCTTTCCCTTCTTCTATCTTATAAATACTACGGCTGGTTACATTATAGAAATAAATTCTATTTTGCAAAGTGCAATTTAGAAAATACATTTTCAAATTAACAAAGTTTAAATACAGAAGAACATTTCGATTATGAACAGAATCTAAATAAAATTTATTCTTTGTAGAATTAATTTAATATATATAATATTAATGTTAACAGTATTAATAATATTTATTGTTATAAAACTGTAAATACGAATGATATATTTCATACATCAATTAATTCTTTCTATATTAATTGATTCATATAATTCTTTGAATATCAGTCAATTATATGTACATATAATAGTATATATATATCTTAAAAGTAGTATATATATATATATATAATGTATCATAGTTAAAAAAATAGTTCGAAAGAAAATTTCCTTGCATTATCTCTGTTTTACCATATTTAAAAACGATGAAATATCTCGTTCAAACATATTCCAGCAATACTCGATGCGCAATCTTAATTATAAGCAAGACCAAAACCGGACACTTACCTGTTTGCGGAGCGGCGTGACACACTCGTCCTTGGTACGCTCAAAGCGCTCAAATTTGAAGCTGTTGCTGCGGTAGAGCTCGTTGTCGCTCTGTTGCCTCCTGCAGAGCCGTCGCGTGAGCGCGCGCGGCCTGCAGGGCGCACATTCGGTGGCGAGCTCCCAGTGCAAATGCAGCATCGCGAGCTCGGCGGTGCAACGTGCCATTGCGCAGCCGGCGCGCCTCACGCGGCACTTAACCCGCTTGATGCGGCCCTCAGGCTGCGGCTTATGGCCGCAGGGCTGCGTGCCGTTGCAGCTGCAGTCAGTGCACGTGCGACGCGTACGACGCGTTTTTACCGTATGCGAGCACGGCTTCGCCTCCTCGCCACACTCGCACTCACACGGCGCCTCGCCGCCGCCTGTGTGGGCGCAGCTTGATCTTTCATCGGCGCACTCGCACGGCTGCTGCTGCTGCTGTTGCAGCTGCAACTGCGTGGAGGAGACAGGGGAAGACGAGGACTGTGTGGCCGCTCGGCGACGAGTACCGGCACCGCAGATTGTGTGCCGGCAAGAACGATCCGCGCACTCGCATCTGTAACCGTGTTAAGAATGTATTATTTAACAAAATAAAAAAAATTACACAGATTTTTTTCTATCGTATTTTTGAAAATTATACAAAAAAATTTGGCATCGATTTAGAACCTGGATAAAAAATTATTTTGATCAAGAAATATGAAAGACATGTTTTTAAAAAATAAAAATAAAATAAAGAAAATAAATTATAAAATTGTATTGTTAAATATAAATATTGATTGCACGCGCGTATTGAACTTTTTCATATATGTATTTATATAACATTTATTTTTATACGGAAAATATAAATTTCCAATTCTAATCACTTTTTTTTTTTTTTTTGGTAGAGAGAGAGAAACTACACCTGATATATACATTCTTAACGAGTGTGAAAAGGGCGAACTTGCGAAAAGTGACAAACAATGCCAAATTAAGTAAATAAAGAAAAGAACTTTCTATCTTTCATTTCTGATATTTTTTACTTTTAAATTTAGATTAAAAATTGCGCTAAAACATATAATTGCTTTATCCGAGGGGGTAATCACTAGCTGAAATATTGTCCCACAGATTACATGATTTCATTTGATTTCATACGATTTCATCTGATTACAAATAATTTTTTTCACTACGTATGAAGTCATTTGATAAAATATACGATTTTATTTAATATTATACAATGAATGGTTGCATATGTAATTATCGGATTATACTCTTAAGATTTCATATAATTTTATAATAATTTCGAGGGCTCTGTCCCACGATTACATTAAGTAGTTACCCGCTCGACTTTATCTCAAGCCATACGAATTGTAAACGTTACTACTTTCGAAGCGTCTGCGTTGTATTGATTTCTTTCTTTCTGAGATTTAAATACTATACCTTAAGCAATTATGTAAATGTCTCGATATTAATGGAAAACATTGATTTTCACATAACGGTCGCGACATATTTCGCCCGAGATACTTGACAGCCATAAGTTGGACCGCGAAAGTCCTATCGACTATTGAAAATTTTATCTCGCACAATAATATCGTAAAACGAAAAGACCACTCGAAGGAAGATAGAAATAAGACTCGAAGGAAGATAGAAATAAGACTCGGGTCAGAATCTATGATCGCTTGCATACGACTATATCGCGATTGAATTTCAGATTATCCAGATAATTGCATCGTGAATTAAACTGATGTCATTAATTTCATAATTCAGTATTTTCCTCGTTTTGGTGATAAGTTCGCTATTTCCATATTTCTCCATTAATGAGTCTTTTTCATCAAGAAATTTATGTATCCAATACAAACTTTTTAATTTCCCGTATTTATTTATACAAATTAACAGTGTGTAACGTATAAATTGCAATAATTGTAAGAAACAGCTTGGTTCGTGAAAGTAAATTCAT
Organism: Mycetomoellerius zeteki; assembly: GCF_001594055.1. Classification (NCBI taxonomy): domain Eukaryota; kingdom Metazoa; phylum Arthropoda; class Insecta; order Hymenoptera; family Formicidae; genus Mycetomoellerius; species Mycetomoellerius zeteki. The sequence goes on along the minus strand of NW_017257523.1, from coordinate 1,385,074 downwards.
GTTAATATATCCATAAATGCGCACGTTCAACAAATAATACATATTTACTCCGTAATTTAATAAAATTACGAGCGACTTATGATATTTATGAGCCAAAAATGGAAATAAATACAATATTCTCTGTATAATTCGTCGTGGCACTTTATAAATCAATATTTCAGCGTTTTAGAAAAGAGATAAAAAGGACTGTGCGAATTGGCATTCTCGTCTTCAGACAGACAATTTCCTCCGTTATACCGACATGAAAATGCTTTCAAACGTTGCATTTCGCGTTTCGCCATCGTGAAAGCTCTTACATATTAATTCTACTCGTACACAGACGAGGTAATCGCTTTGTTTACCCTACAAATGAACAGCTGCGTCAACCTCGGATAAGTTTGACTACCGAATGAACCCTGGCAGGTCCATGGGTTAACTGTACTAGCTACTTGCTTCCGCCTAAAATCTGCTTACGATTAGCACAAGCCAACAGCACATTAGCTCCTGATCTCCACTATACCTTCCACCCCTTTTACTGCGATCTTTCAAAGCGCAGTCGAGCTTTAATATGTAATCGATCGTCATCTATCGCCGTCAAATTACACCAAAAGTTACCCTCAATGAAAATTTCACGAATAAAGTCATGAATTAAAAAATCTATAGATGTGAAAGGAGGTACGATAAAACTGGAACAGTCTATAGATGTAATTGTTGCTCGTCGTTATTTCCGCTCTTATCGATCGAATGAAGCAACCCAAAATTCCGAAGGGAACCGTCAACAATAGTTTTTCAGAAAAATAACGACACAACGCCACGAATGTGGCGTTGTGTCTACGTAAGTATCAACAATTTTTCGATTATTATATATCACCGGAAGGTCATTGGTCAACAAGTGCTATCGACCGAATAAGGCGGTGCAGTCTCTTCCATTCTATCCATCGCGACAGCAATAATTGAAATCGCACCAACCTACCTCAATCTTCACAACCTACCCCAGCGACAACACAGCCAGCTGGTCTTTATCGTAGGGTGGAATACATAATAGGCGCTACTATACGTCGTCGCATTAATTTACCTTCTGACCCTTCGCAAGGCTGATCCTCGCTGTGCGTGCGGACAGGGCTGCGATTCCGGCGGGCAATCGCAGCTGACGGTGGCCGCGGCGGAGGCAGAAGCAGCAGCCGGCCGAG
>NW_017257523.1:1341956-1383837 GCF_001594055.1 Mycetomoellerius zeteki | reverse complement strand
CTACCGCGGGATTTACGGCCGCCACCGCCGCGCTTCGCGCGTTGGTCCACGTGCAACTGGCACGGCTGCACGGGGCAGCCGCAACGGGCCGCGGCACCGCGACGCCCGGCACCCTGTACGCGTCTCCACACCCGCTCCATTCAAAGACCGGCGTGCGACTGACAATCAACCACCCCACACCATCGTCGATCCGGCGGATCGCGCGGGCGCGCGACCACTTCGATCCTCTCCGCGCGACCTCGGTCGTGCTCGGCTCTCCGGGGGATGATACCCCCTTCTGGTCGACCGTTGTGTTGTGCGCTGGTCCACGCTACCTCTCTCGCGCCCTCGTACCGTGTAGCTGACGTTTCTTCCCTCCAAATGCGCGTGGGCGCACGGACAAATCCGGGCGTTTACCCTGAGTGAAGGGTCACCGTTGACTTCTTAGCGAGATCTCGCACGGTAATATCTTGCCTTGATATAGGCGTGAATTTGCCTCCGAGTTTGAGAATCGGAAAGATCTTAGTAATGCAACATGATAAGACATATAAATACTAATATGCACGTTCTTTTTTAATAATACCTGATTTCAGATTGAAACTGTATTATACATTAGAGGATTTTTTAAAGATGTCTAAAAATTTTTATTTACAAAAATTTACAAGTTATATAAGTATGATTGTTTTATCTATATAAAAGTATATTATATTCCCAAAAAACATATTAAAAATAATCTTTTATTAATAACTATAAGTAAATAAACGCTCCTCATTTTTCTATGTAAAATTAAACTAATTATCATTCACGTTAAGTTGATCGTATCGTACTTAAAACCGAAGCGGCAAATATCTGCTGTAGAATTCGTGGTATATTTTTCAGATCCATGCACACAAACGCGCGACCAGAAGGCATTTTCTTCATCAATCTAAAAATAATATAAATATTTTACAATATTATTTTAGACCGTTTATGTGAAAACACAATCAATATTAAAATGCCTATAACGGTCAAAACTGGATCTTTAATGCTTAAATAATTCAATCTTGAATTACTAAATATACTATATATGTACTTGCATATATACCATATTTGTAGTCTTTCAAACTGCGCGCCGAATTCTTTTCCGGACTATATAAACACAATTAAACTACTATAGTAAACTCGGGAATTAAATTGACAAGTAATTTTATAAATAGTATATATAATAGAGTGTGCGACACATAAATATTTTAACTAGTATCGATATGATTAAGATGGTAAAATTTTATTTATTTGTTAACCTACTTGGTCGCTTGATCACCCAACGATCCAATAAAAATAGCATAGGCATTTACGTCCGGGTTAGATGTTAATAATTTTGCGAATCGTTCAGGAGAAATCCCGTAACGATCTAGATTCGCATCCGAGAGTACAACTACGATAGACTCGTCAGAATCCTCTTTCGCCAGACTCGCAATTGCGTGCTGCGTCGCCTGTAATGTATTATCGCCAGACATGCAAAATTGCGAATGAGCGTGCATCGTCTGCGAAGACAAATAATGGTTCGTTAATTAAATCGCACGGCTTATCCTTCCATGGGAAAAACGGCAAAAACAAATCTACTCACCTTAATCACCTCCAGTCTTCGTTTATTGTCCGTTGGCGGTTGCGTGCGATCGACAAAGACAATACGGTAATCGTCGCCGGAATGGCCAACGATATCGTATTGAAATTTACCTTCGTAGCCGCTGAAAGCCTCCATTACCATGACACAGGCCTCCAACTCGCGATCCAACCGACCATCGTAGCCGTTGAATCTGTACATACTGCCAGATACATCCGCGATGAGTTTCAATCGCTTCGGCTTCAACTGCGGAGCACCGATCTCCGGTTCTTTCTCCGCCCTGCGCCGATAAATCGTTTTTTCACCCGTTAATCCTTCGATTAACTTCGTGTCGTCCAGCTCACCCGACGTCTGATGCCTGCACCATTGCCGCTCGTTGCTCTTCGCCTGCAGCGTGCCTATAAATAGTATACGAGCGTGCGACACATAATAAGAAATACTGATTTCCATAAAAGCCATATTCAGAGCTTAGAACGCTCACCTAATATGACCCTCAAGGCCTGCACTTGATTATGAACCGCGTCGCTGAACTGAGAATACAGCTTGTGGTCGTATTCGCTCATTTTTATGTCCTTGAGTCGCTGCTTGAATGCTCGAAGACCCATCTCGCGAGCGGCTTTCTTTATATGTTCCGGTACTGCATTCTTCTCCTCGTTACTCAGTTGATGCACCGTGTGTCCAGCGTCCAAGCGATATGGACCTCCTTTTCCGCCCAAACCAGCCGTATCTCTGCCTAGAATACATAGAATTTCATGTGTATCCTGTCGTAATAGTTGATTGATGATTAGGCACAAAAAATAATATTTTAAAGCAGTGATGTACAATCTGCCCACCTGTGAATTTTTTACAGCCGCCGACTCATAGTCGGAAATATAAAATCATATTTTTTATTTTATTACGAACAAAATAAATATCATATGGAAGATTTTATCTAATTCTAAAAATAGCTCTTTGAAAATGATTTTAAAAAAAGATTTTATCTAATTCTAAAAATAGCTCCTTGAAAACGACTTAAAAAAGATTGCGCATCACTGCTTTCAGGCAACAATATGTAATTTCCCTTTAGATTTTATCTTGTTTGAATATACCCGTACCTCCAGTTCCCCCGGCCCAAGTGTTACCGCCCACGTGTGGTTCATTATTCTTATCGACCTTTCCGTGTTTCGGCCCGCTGACATCCTGCCCCGAATACCTCTCTTTAGTGATCTGCATGTTTTCTTCCTCGCCGGCGCCTATCATTTTACGCCATGCACCTAACGACTTTTCTATATCCGTGATGGATGTCTCCCATAAACGGACGCAGCCACCGGCATCTATTGTGACGAGACCTTCGTTCGACGTAAGTGACGCATAAAGCGGAAGGTCCTTCGCATACAGCCATTGTGTCAATGGCGAGACATTAACCGGTCTGCGTAAAAGAGGTTTAATAATTTTTCTCAGAGTTGTTTTATCGGAAACAATAAATACGCGCCATAATAGCATAGATATACAAGGTATTCGTGAACTGATGATACAATCGACAAGTAGGTTATATATGAAAAAATAAATCGAGAACGTAGAATAGAATATTTTCATATGAGATTTTATTTTTGAGAAAATCGATTTTAAATATTTATCGGATATTATGTCTCGACTTAAATCTTGCTGTAACTATTTCTGTCCATGTTTGTGTTATTACATTAAGTAATCGAAAATACACAATAAGATATTCACACATAATTATTATTTTATAAATTGTTAAAATGCTTATTCTGTCGAACACAATTCTCTTCGAAGTAAATTTCTATAAATGTTTTCTAACATGTTCTTGAATTTATTAATTAAATCCGTACTCCCGGCAAATATTTAAAGTCACATTGAGAAAAATGTTTTGGTCGTACCAACAAGAAGTACAAAGAAAATAAATTCCGATTATATGAATCAGAATTCTGGTTATCGTAATTAAATTTCTGGTTATCTCGACTAAAACGTTCGATATATTTAACTATAACTATCTGATCTGTATCTTTTTGATTGAATCTACCTGAATTCCAATTAATGCAACAAGATTTTGTTTCCATTTTTTTCGAAAATAAAACTCCGTATGGAAAAAAATTGTTCTACGTTTTCAATCTATTTTTTCATGTAGAGTCACCCCCGTCTCAATTATATTACCAGTTCACAAATATCCCATACATACAGCATTTTATAACAGTATTATTTTTTCAAAGATATTAAAAATGTAAATAAAGTTGTAAAAATGTAAATAAACTACAGCTCTCATCTTTTATGACACGATCTTTGTGTCTACTGCAGGTTTACTTACTCCGGAATAGGTATGTATCGCAGCTTGTGGTTTACCGTGTCGACTATCTCTAAGTAACCGGAAATTCCCATATGTTTTGTGTCCTTTGGATAAACCTCGTCGGGTACTTGACTGGGCGAGATTGTTCTGATCACTTGCCCATTTTGCGTAATGATGGGCGTTATGAAGCTGCGTGTTCTTCCTCTCCTTGGCCAGAAATGCAGCTCGTTAGAGCTATCTAAATCGGGGAATCCCGTCGCTATACCGGCGTACGTATTATCAGTTACCAGGAGTCTATTTGGACAGTCTATTTTCTGCTGAAGAGCTTTGCTCAGCTCCGTTTTACACAAACTGCTGTTGCCACAATTCAAGACACTACCGGTCTTTAGATCGACACTGTTAGACTCGTCCAACTCGCGTAATACATTCGGACACGGGTCAGAATCCGAGGATTTCGTAAGAACGTACTTATTCTTCGACGCGTCTTGGATTAACCATTTTCTATTGGACGCAAGTAAAACCGATTCGATGTTGCACGGCAAACTCATCGAGTAAGCGCACATGTTTTGTAAATCGACAACTTCGATTTTCTCGTGGTCTTGCGTATACAAGACAATCAGATTATGCGACGGGAGTAGATCCGTCTTCATCTTCCATTGAAGATTTTTACTCCTGAAGGCGTTCGATATTCTATCAGCGACATCCAGAAAGGTTGAAAACTGCAGTTCTCGAACCGAACCTTCGTTTACGTTTACCATAAGTATAGAATTGCTCTAAAAATCGATCAAATGCGATGAAAAAACACTACCGTGAACAAAAGTGATTTGCATTCCTACTGAAAAAAATGCCACACAGTTGCATGATGAAATCATGTAATTAAAATATGTAAATCACGTAACAGATTGTTCCAAATCAGTACGTGATTTTAAAATTCCGTAATTTGAAAAATCACATGATGATATGTTCTTCTTTCGTCTATTTCTATCATTCAATTGTTTAAAATTCGATAACTATAAAATCACATGATGAATGAAATTATTTTTAATGTCATGTGATTTTTCAAATTACATTTAAAAAAATCACGTACTGATTTGGAACAATCCGTTACATGATTTACATGTTTTAATTACATGATTTCATCATGTAACGTTGTGACATGACTTTTTTCAGTAGGGATTATTAATTTATTACTTACAGTTTCTTCGTGAACTAAAACGTCTCCGAGATTGTCGACCGCGACGTTATAAAACGGCATATTGCCCCTGGCGGGGCTAATTAAACCTTGCAAAGACGTTTCACGAATTTGTTCAGACTCCGGCGTCATACTAAATATACTCAAAGGATTCGACGTGAGAGCGTATATCCTGTCATCCGTGCCATCCCCTTTACTTCCATTCGCGACCGTTAAAGCAGTCACCGTGCTGTTTTCGCTAATGGGTATTGTCCAGTAACTTTGGAGTTCCGTGAACCAGGCCGATCTGGCTTCGACTCGATCTAGAGTTCGATCGTTTTGCACCGGAAATGTTGGCGGTTTCAACTTAACGTACCTTTCCTGAACAGGTATATTTTGGAACGTGCTTAGAACATTCCAACTACCACAGATCTTCATCTCAGGCAAAGGAATTCTGCAATGGAAAAGGGGGAAGAACATTGTGCGCGCGTGTGTGAAAGTTATTATCTCATGTATCTTTATTTTCTTCGCATTTTTATTTATTACGTATAACAATGAATCCATTGTATATCGCAAAGTTAATAAAATACATTACAAAATTGTACAAATTCATTGTATTTTTCTAATGCTTATGTCTACTTGATTCATAAATATCTTGCAAAATTTTTTTAAAGTACGTAAAGATTATCTTACTCCTTAGCTAAGGCAATATTGGTTGGACTCGTTCCAACAGGAATTCCATGTTTATGAAGCACGGTTACCAAAGTGTCGAATATTTCCTGGCTATATCGATCAAAATCGAAGACATTGCGCACTACAGTACCCAACGGTTCGTTTGGAAATTTCTACAATTAAAAAATCATCAATAACACTCTATCATCAATCTATCCCAGTCAAAACCAATTAAAAGTAATATAACATCAAAATGTTATAATTTCACACTCATATAACAGTTATGTAACGCTATGTATTATATTACATTCATATTGTTGAAAGCGAAAAATTATGACATCCGCGATGTTATACTACTTTTAGTTGGTGTTGACCGGGTTCTAAAAAGTTCTCACTAACTCCTCATTAGCTCACCTCTAAATGTTTAACTATATTAACAACTTCTCGAGTCGAGTAAGGATACGAGACTAAACCTTGATCGGCCATACTTCTCAGCTCGCCGAAAGCTTTCACTAATTTGTGTATCGTCCGATTGTCTACGTGCGGACCGTATTGCTTCAGGAGCTGAATCTCGCTTCGTATACTCGGATTGTCGATGGAATGCGTGCTGAATAGATCTCCCAGAGCGCCGAAAAAGTCATTGCCCAAAAACGGGAAGCCCGGTCTATTCGCTAACACGATCATCCTAAAGTCTGGATGCATGAGTATGCTGTTTGCGTTGGAGGCGTTGCCACTGACACGGGGAACAATTCGTCTACCGTCCGACAGAATCATTTCACCCGATTCCACCAGGGTCTGAAAATGACAGGATCATCTCGCAATTCACAACCGACAAAATGTTCACGTCATAATAGCTGTGCTATCGTCGAGTACGTACTTTTAATATACACGTCACGTGCGTGGGTGCTTTATCTGCCTCGTCGACGACAAGGACGTGGCCCAGTTTAACGGCCTGCACGAGTGGCGAGTCCTCGTAAACGACTTTGCCGTCCCTGACCATTGGCTGCAGGGTCAAAGTCTGCACGGTCGTGTCGCGATGCAACTGAATGTATTCGCGCGGTCTGTTCAGCAGCTGCAGCAACCGGTCCACGACCTTGTTCTTGCCGACGCCCTGATTGCCGACTAACAGGAGATTCTGTCCTAGACTAAAGTCTTGCAGCAGCCGCTCTAAGAGCGCAACATGTTCCGGGACATCGTAGAACAGGATGTCAGGTACTTTACTGAGCGCCGCGGTGAGATACCGATCCACAACGGTATTACCGATCCTCACGGAGTCTTCCGTGACCGAATATTCGATCGCCAAATCTGTCGTTTCCGGCGAAACAATGCCAAGGCGACGGCAAGAATCTTCGAGAGCCTCTTTCGCGATCGTCGGTAAGAAGCGTGCCAGACACGCGCGTTGCACCGCGTTGTAAACGTCATCGCACTGGAACCGGTGCATTCGCTCCGCGATTCGCAGAAGTTGCCGGGTGCTGAGCGAACCGGCGAGAGACTGTAGGGTCGGATCGTTGGATGAGCGTAAAACATGCGCTAATTCTACGATACTCAGTAACGCTTGGCTGGGTTCTCCAAACTGCAACAGAGTACTCGATGAGAATTTATCCATGGTTGAAGACACGTCGGCACTGTAAACTCCACTACGATCACCTTTGACCGAATAATATGAATCTCCTCGCGCTTGTCGAGCGGTCTCATCTCGTGGAAGAGGAACAAACTGAGTAGCTCAGAATTCAACCATTGGCTAGATGAGCTATTGACGATCGGTGGTTCGGCCAAGGCTATCAACCTGAAGGCGGGATGAATTCGTAGAACACCGCGGTCGCGCATTTCCTCGTCGGATCTGTTATACTCTTTCTTTATTTCATCATAACGATCGGCTCGTATGAGCCGCTTACCGTCGTGCAATTGCAGCTCCCGATCGTGGACTAATCTAAAGGCAAACGCGGGCGTTACGTTACACGTTAATCGTTGCCTTGAAGCCTGTTAAATGCCGCGATTACCTGTGCAGTATAGCTAAGGTACTGGAATGAATCCTGTTGATGCCGTCCAGCACGGCCAGTTTGCCATGCAGAGCCGCATCGATCAGCGACGAATCTCTCCACACCGTGTCGCCGTTAAGCGACGTAGTTCGTTGTTGTATCAGGTCCCTGGAAGTCATATCCTAAGAAAATATTTTAACCGTTTCATTTCTCGAACGATCGCCGTCATAGACGCGAATGATTTTTTTTTAAGTTGAAGCTTGGAGTCGTCGTTTTCTGCTTCTCTCACAAAAGGAACCAATTAGAAACTAACGTCACCTTCGCGAATAACGCCTGAGACTTGCCTGATAAAGCACTATTGGCTCCACTTGATAACCTAATATATCGGCGAGTCGTTGGACGGTGGTGGATTTGCCGCAGCCTTTCGGTCCGATCAAGCAGAAATCAGACGTCAAGTGGGATTCCAGCATATTTGCCAACAAGTTATTCTGATAATTAGTCTCTATATAATGATCACTGTTCGCGCTAGATAATTGACTCGTGCCGCAGGGAACCTATTCGCAGAATGGATTCAAATACTTACAATTAGCAGCGATAGTGAATGGTTGCATTCAGTAGAAAAAGTAGCTTTGCAACTGTTGTGAGATTCTTTAATATAATTGGTTTAGGCCCGTTTGCACCATCGTTACTTTAATTTTAAGCAAGGCTTAAAACTCTCTTCGTCCCTGTCTCTTTTCGACTTTAAAACGAGACAGAGAGAGTTTTAAAGAAGAGAGTCTCGCTTAAAGTCAAAGTAACGTTGGTGCAACAGGACCTTATACATTTAGATCCAGTAAAAAACTAGGGACAAAACCAATCATACTAAAGAATTTTACAATAATGAGAAAGCACCTTTTTCTGTTAAACGTAACTAATTAAAATAGGAATAATTATTTATAGCTTACGTGAAAACTTGTTTTTGCGTTATCGCGTTTTATGCTGATCTCTAAGAAATCGTCAGCCTTCTTGGCAGGTTCTACTTTACTAGTAACAGTACCCTTCGTTTTAGAATCGTTCAATACGCTAAATGTTCTAAGGATATCCTCGACAGCATTCTGACCCTCCTTACCCAAAAATAGTTTGTACGGATAAAATCTATAGAAAACGTCGTACGCCGACAAGTCTGGGCTTTTGTCCTAAGCACAAACACGCGAAATTAGGATAAAAATGATGTCAAAGTGTCCGCAGTTGCTGATGCAAGAGCTAGAAATTTACCATAATAAAAGCGGCCGATGACAAATTGTCCAAAGGAAAATCTGGCAGGCCTATGGTGACAGCTTCTGGGGTAACCAATGCATGAGCACATGATAATAATTGCGACAATTTCCCAGCGTCGACGTTTGGCGCTAAATTTCTCAAGCCCTCGAATTGTTCCTTAAAAATCAAATCTTGATATATGATACTTTGACATCCTCAAACATGCTAAAATTTAAATAAATTATCTAATGTATTCTAAATTCTTTGGAATCTCACTCTAAAGAGTAAAAGTTGAACCAGTCTTAAAAAAAGACTTAATTTCAATCTTTAAGAATGAAATTTCGTTCTTTACAGTGAGATTCATTCTAAAAGTTTTAGAGTACTATGTAGCTTTTTATTTTCTACAGAACGATGATATGACACTGTCAAACGAATATGACGATGCTTCTGTATTAAAAACCCAGTCAGAAGAAACGATTGAGTTTTCGATCTTTAAAAATAACAGTAAAAACGTAAAGAATTTATGCTTAATTAATATAATTAATATAATTAATATAATTAATATATTTATAATTAGATATTTAATATTGATTGTGTTCTCATATAAACGGTCTAAAATAATATTGATAATTAATATATAATTACGTTCGCGAGAAACTGATAACAGCCTGATAACATTTCGCACTCGAGCACTGCAGTAGTCACTCAGCCGACGAAAGTTCCCAACTAGGAAAGTTTACGGGGCTGCTATGTACGGAGCGTAATATATTTAACGTTACTTAACGTCTATCTGCGGTGCGTTGAACTACTCGAATTCGGTGCAGAGTTATCTTCCCATTACTTCTCCGCCTTCGTCGACATAGTTGGCATTCAAAGGAGAGGGAGAGAGATAGGGAGACAGAGAGGAACTCGGCGGAAACGTGCACGTGAGGAATGTTATATACCGCGATTCGGTACGAAACGGTCCTCCTTCCGAGAGAGTGATTAACACCGAGAGCTTTCCAACATTGCGCGCACGAGCACTGAATAACTACCACTCGGCACGGAAGCGAGATATCCGCCCACCCTCGGAATTTCCATCGAAAACTTTCAATCGGCCCGGGTTATAATCTCGAGCCCTCGATCGGCCGTAATTGCGGCGTTGGCGGAAATGTGGTTTTCGTGACTCGTCCCCGACACCCACCGCGAAAATAGAAGAAATGGAGAATCAATTTCGCCGAAGCATCCCGTAACTCCATCGACACCACGTTCGATCATTACGCATTCGTCGACAGTTCCGCAGTTATCAAACGCACATTGCACTGATTTCGAGGTGAACAAATAATAAACAACCGACGAACGCGGTATCGTCGCGATTAAATTAAACGAACTTAACTTGAAGCCTGAGCTCGGAAAAGTTCGCAGTCTTCTTTCAGAGATGTGTCACCGGGCTATCAGGACATTAACCAGCTATTTCGCAAACACGCGATTCCCCATTTTCAGCAATTTCCATAGTTCAATGTACTCGCGTCGGAGATCAACTATTGTATTTCTATCAGATAAAAGACTGTTATTATTTCAACAACGTTATCTTTGCAACTTTAGACTTGATATTACAGAAATGTAATAACTTTGGTGTATATTTAAGAAATTTCTAGTTGCCATAAATTGCTGTGTAAGATCAAGTATTCATACACATCTACCACTCGTCTAAATAATAACCGCGAATGGAGGTCGGACTTAAATTATGGCAACATTTTTCTGAAGGACATCCATCAGCTGTAAAGCCAAACTTCCATTTTAATGCGCCGACTTTCACGATGATTGATTATTAAACGATGATACCGTGTATGTAGAAAATAGATGTCCGCGCATCCCTATTTCTCTACCAAGTTTTATTACTCCGAAAATAGGCGCCGGGTATATTATAAAGCTGTCTTGTGCGATTCCCAAACACGCCGCTCTATTATTTTCGTTCGCCATTGTAGCGAGTTACTGCCAGTAGTTTTGCGAAGGTGGCACATAAGTCAATGAAGTCACGAGCAACATATAATCCATAAAAATGCAAGACCTCCGGTCTAATCCGAATAACATTACATGTAACATATATAATTATATAAATCATAAAATTTAATAAATATATAAATATATAATAAAAATACAATGTAATTCTTCGTATTTTTGTTTAAAGCAAAATACAGTAAAAAGAAAAAAGAAAAAACTCTAAAGAAACTCTCTAAAACTCTCGAAAAAATGTCTAAAAGAAATAAGGCATATAAAAACGAAAGCTATTGAAAGTTTCACTTGTATAAAAATAGTCTTTAATGGTTTACTCAACTATTTTGAATAAAGACCATTTTTATACAAGTCAATTAGCGCTCCAATTACCACGCCTACACTTTCATTAATTCTTGTTTTTACATTTTATTTCTTTTTGACAACAAAAAGGTAAAGCCATATCCTTTTTATGATTGAAATTATAACATTCATAACTTTATATCTGTGATGTACTCTTAAATTTTTAGATTTTAAGAATTTTTAAAAAGGTTTTTAGAAGTTTTTAAAAACAAGCTATATTTATGAAAAAATTATATCATAATTTTAATCATTATTTAAATTATTCATTATTTTAATCTTTATTAAAATATATCTATAAATTATCTGTAAATTCTCTGACATATGTGTCTCTGAGTTCATTTCTGCGCGTGACAGCAATTTCTACGAACAAGCAATATATACACTACACTTCGTGACAGATAATATTCCTTTCATGAGAAATGGTTTAAATACTCCAAGCCGTGTAATTATTTTGAAGTTTTAAATGATCTTTTATATGAGTTTATTATTAACTGAGCTCTATTCAGTTTCCGACCGACGTAAAACAAGGCGATGTCTCCGTCGACTTCAATTCTCTCTCAACAGATAATAACGAGTTTGTGACACGGCTCCGAATTAATTCTCAACAAAAACGCTATCTATCGCTGAATGTCGAGTCGCATCGCAAAGTACAGTTAAATAGAAAGAGAATAATCTTGTGTAAATTTTGTCATTTGTTAAATAACTGAGTTATTACAAGTCTTGGCACTTTTTTGAAAGATATTTCATTTGCATCATGTCTACATGTTTTTAAGAAATTTTGGTAATTATAGAGTATATTCAATACAACAAAGTTTCAGTTTTAAGAATCTGTTTTTTTAATTGCGATACGCTATGATTTTTAACATAGTTATGAATAATTAAAATCTATACATTCCTTTTATTTAATCCGAATAACTCAGTAACAAAAAATCTTAGGGATATTTAAAAAAAATAAATTTAATTAGCGAAATTACTACAGTGGTTTAATTGTGTTTAGTCCGGAAATATTTCGGTGCACAGTTCGTTAGACTATAATTGTTTTAAATAAATGGTTTTGTAGAAAAAAAAACTTTCAGCTTTTATGTTAAAAGTCGAAAATTTTTGCAAAATTTTTTTTTTTGGTACAGAAGAAAATTTCCCATTTTATCCATCTTGTAGTTTTCTCTATGTAAAAATGATCAAACTCATAGAAACTCAAAAAACATAATGACTTTCCGAAAGTAGAGGTTTCAAACTTAAAATCATTTTTTAATTTAAATTTCGTTTCTTTTGTCGAAGTCAAAGCTGTTTTACAGCTGCTTGAATCCATGTCTCAAAAAAGTGCCAATTTTTGCAATGACTCATTAAATAATAAAGAAATGTCTCAAAAGAATTAATTGAGAGTTTTTTTATCATAATAAGTCCATATTGAATAGAATAATTTGAAAGTTTTGAATACCAAGCATTTTTCTACATTTAGAAATTATAGATATATTATTAAATCAAACTTACTTATAAAAAAATTTATAATTTTGCATAATTAATTTAATAAAATACTTTACCTTTCTGCAACCCATCTGTCAAAAACACGCATTACAACGAAACTACATTTCAAAACCTCATAAAATACATGAAGTCTTTGTAAATAATAATTGTATACTCTGTCATTTAAAAAAATGAGCATATGAACTGTTTATTAAATACCATTGACCACAAATGTTCGTTTTTTCTCCCTTTCGCGCTGACAAATAAAAACTCACAACGCGGTATCGAGGTAGTGACGGTAAAAAGAATGTCAGACGCAGGTGGAATGATAACACACGAAAATGGGAACGCGCGTTTGACCGGCGGTTTATCGTTCAATCGCAGGCAAGGGATTCCAGCGAGGACGCCCGTTTCTCGACGGAACTGAAGTTCGGCATGACAATGTGCAGCTGCAAACGTCCAGACGGAGACCACGTGGCCGACCGATCGTCCCGTGATTCATCTTCATTGTTCAAATTGTCTTCCTCCATGATCTGAGTTCGTTCTTTCAAATCGATGCTCTCTTCCTTCCGAATTCTGTCCTCTTCCGTCTTATCTTTCACCCTGATTAACCGCTTCCGCGCAAACTTCGTCTCGCACTCCAACTTCAAATTCTTCTGCAGTTTATAATTCTGCACAACTATGCGCTCTTTCTCTGATATCATCCCCTCGCGCGTCTGTGAGAGGTGCTTCCTCCTCCTAGCGATACTCCATCGCTGATGTTCTCGGACTCTCGAATTCTCTTCCGTCTCAAGCTCGTAATCCTGTGCCCTTCCGGAAAGATCCAGCCACTGTAACACCCTCTCGGACAACGGATTGCAATGCACGTCGGATGATCTATCGGTTTGCTTGCATTCCGTCATAACGGAGAATACGTCTCGCTGCAAGTGCATCGATTGCCCAACGCTATTATTGTAATCAAAACTCTCGCTCGCCGGAAACGTCGTTCTTTCGTTTTCTAACGTTTCATAATTCTCGCGATCCTCGTCCAACTTGTCGACGCCGTTCACGTAAATCTCCAGGAGACCCCCGGTTTTTTCGTTGCACATCCTCGTGCAGGGTGGAGCCGATTGTCTGCGCACGATCCTCGGTGGGATCTTGTTGTCTGGGAAATTCTTCTCCACTACTACGTGCAGATTCATGAAGCAGTTGTTCAAACGATCCAGTCTGGTCTCGACCTGTTGATGTTTCGTGGGGAAACTCTTCTCCATGGACGCTCGCGGATGTCGACGTAGCCGTGGATTAACGACGGGATCGTCGGGTGTCAGGACAGCGTGACGCATACCGTCCACCCAGACGGTTCGGACGAATAAAGGCCTCTCCGATGATGCCCATATAGCTGGCATAACGCGATACGGTGTGCGCAAGGATATTAATAATTATCTCGAGTGGTAAATAACGTTTCAAGGTCCGATAAAAAAAACTTGACGCTCAATTTTAATTCAGGATCAATAATATTATATCCTAACAAAACTGCGCAATAAATACCTAACGTTAGATTTAGAATTTAATGTCTGCAGTTTATCATTTATTTAACGCGTTTTTCGGAATTATAAATTGGTGGTAAAAAAAACGACGGATCAATGCTCGACAGTTGACATCTCTCAATATCCCTTATTTAATAAACGAGGATACGCATAAATATTATTCCACGAATGACATTGTCACGGCACCGTCTCGCGAAAAATGTCAAACGAGAGGGAGGAGGTAATCTGTAATTATATTCGTGTCGTCGCGATTGACATTACCGCGCTATCGAACTGCGGCCAGGGCTTGGAGAACCGACGGCTTCGCGTTTCCTCCTTTAATACGTAAGCTGCCGTTTGAATCCCGACGTATCGACTCGCGGGCGTGCACGGGAGGACAGGTAGAGTTTCGAAATTCGACTGCTTGGGACACGCGATCCAAGCCGCGCGGTGCCTGTGACCATAGCGCAGCCACGAGCCCGCGTTTATATGCGAACGAGAGGAGCACCGGAAGGAAGGGATGGGACGGTACCTGCGGGGAGAGGGTTTTCGTGCGACCTCCGCACCCCATGCCTAATGGTACGCCACTCCCGGCCCCATAAATCAGACGGAAAGTTTCGCGAGTTATACTCGCGCGCGCGAGACCGTCTCCTTCGAGACGCGCGAGCGGATAGTTTTACATACGACATTCCCTCAAAGTCCCCGCTGAATTATCAAATTGTTGCTTCCTCGTACTTTTATAACAGTTACATCTGATAGTCGAACGACTGAGAGCGTAATTGAGACATAAATTAGGCTTATGTCCCTTAATTGTCGGAAGGGGGCAATTTTAATAATGAGTCAGGCAATCGTACGTATGAATAGGTACGATCGCGAATTTCCGCGACGAAGTTTTGATGAAGCCGCATCGCTATACAATCAGAAACTTGTTTAATGACTTTTCTGAATGTTACTTCGATTCTATATAGCGTGCGATATATTCTGAAAAGACTGATATACACTTCGAGTAACGTTCAACATTTTAACGTAGAACGATAATCTATTTATTCGGTTAATTGCTCTCTGGCCGATGTTATTAATCTTTTTAAAGTCATACGCACTTGAATATACTTACCTCGAACGTCGGAGGCGGAATGTGACGAGCCTGGAACCTAGATCTGAGAGGGGGATCTAAAGGATGACCAGGATATCGCGGTGATGGTAAACCCAATGCTATTACTATGAAATCTTCACTGACTCGCACGAGACGCCACTTGTCCAACTCCGCCTGAGTGTGCATCTGCAAATAAATGATTATTATCATAAGAATTAAGATCCGACCGTGTAAATGTACAATATACATACGTTTGAGAGCGCCAATGATCGGTCAAATTAATGTCCGAATGTTTCGGTATAGTCACATCTGAGATAATTAAAATTTAAGAATTAAGAACAGGGGAGAGTGGTCCAAATCGGACCGTGTACCAAATAGGACCTTTTTAATTTAAATGAATACGGTTAAGCAGATTTGCGTACTATTTATAATGTAAAGTCCTTATAAGACACCGAACATGTGATAGCAGTTTGATAGTTCTCTGTCGTAACATTCATAAAATAGAGGCAAATATGTATTTTCAGTCATCGTGCGAAAATTAAAAAAAAATCCTTGTAAATCATATTGTTTAAAAGGTGTTGAAAATTTGAAAAGTAATTGATTTAAGATAATTAAAGAGTGTAGAATTCAAAAATATCAAGTATTTCGATTGATCACTTTTGCGGTTTATTGTAAAATTTGTTCCAAAATTCGAAAGGACCCGTGTCAAAATCGGACAGTACAATGAATAACTTATAGGCCTGGTTGTAGTACTGGTGATCGACTGACCAGATCTGGTCCAAGCAATTAAATCAGTAAAATATCATGAGTCATCAGACTCAGATTAGTTGAGTTTTATTTCAATTCTAATAATATAAACAGTCAGTAATTTCTTTTTCTGAAAAAATTTTTATCTTTGACTGTTAACTTGTCAAATTGCTTATTTTTATTCAATACTAAGAAAAATACATTATAATATTTTAAAATTCTATCTAAAAATCCATAAAAGGAGTTTTCAATTTGAACCAGGGGATGGTTCAAATAGTTCCAAATCGGACCGGAAAAAAAGTTTTTACATTTTCCATTATAGTTCAACACAGGTGAGAGATACATCAAAATGGTCTCAAGTAAAAATGAAGGGAATTAAATGATCTTTCTAATGGCACCTTCGGTTTTACGATCGGACTTTATTTACGCCTTATAGAGAGCAAAAACTGCAAATAGGTCTGATTTAGACCACTCTCCCCTATATATTATATTCATAACATCTAACTTTGACTGATCATTTTGGCGCTCTCAAGATTATTATCATATTATTTACAAATATATAATTAGAAGTTAACATATAGCGAATTCAATTGGACGCACTCAGTACGCACTAGTGCATATTAAAGCCGACGTACACAAAATAACGTAAATATATGTTTATACATAAACAAAGAAGTCGATTAAATCCTAAAATACTAAATACATTTTATTGTACTATTAGGTGAAATTTGTATTTTATAATTCGAAATATTTGCATTTCACTTTTATAAATTATTGTATAACGACTTTAATATGAATCAGTGCGCACTAGTGCTTCCAATCGAATTCGCCAATAATTTCGCGAAGAAATCACTCAGATATAATAGCACAAAAGTCCAAAATTAGGACGTAACATGTTTTATAAAACAATTTTTAAAAAACGTCTTAAAGACATCTTGTATAAGCGGATATTCATAGCTGGTTCTTATATTTAAGACCATATTATATTTAAATACAGTCTTAATCCAATTATTAGAATAATTATAATTTTTATTTCAAAATCGTCCTAAATAACGTTTTAGGACTGTTAATATGACTCTAGTGATTGATTTATGGCATCTTAAGACAGTCTTCAAATAAGAACAAACTATGAATATTGACTTTAGATATCTTGTGTCCCAATTTTAGACTTTGTGTTGTCTAGACACGGAACTCTACGTAAATCACAAATTCGTACCTTTAGTAATTTATCGTAGCGGGACGCCGGAATAAGAAATCTACCGTCTTCTAAATGCATCTCGCGATTCTCTAGTAAATTGTTTAGCACGGGCAACACGTTCCGCTCCGCTTTCTCTACACCCTCGATCAAGAGAACTCGGCCGTTGGTCGCGGCCCTCACCGCGCTCTGATCGTGATAATACGCGGTACCGCTTTTGATTTCTCTCCTCTGCTTCAAGTCTGCTTCTGTCGTGTCGCGGGTAAGCGCGATGAATTCTAGTTCTCGTCCTGTTAATTCTAGAAAGATAAGCGCGAGCTCGCGCCTCCTTATACCCGGTCCGCCCATCAGGAACATGTCCTGTCGCAAAACGTCCTTCTGGAGCATCCATTTCAAATGCCTCAGCGACTCCTGAGAGTGGGTATTTAATACTGTTAAAAAATAAAATAGCAGAGAATTAAATTGAAAATGAAAATAAAAAATAAAGAATAAAAAATAAAATAGCAAAGAATTAAATTAAATCTTTAACAATCTATTACCCGGTAAATATTAACAGTAACATTATATCGATATTATAATTTCATATTCAACAATAATTTCTTACTAAAAAATAGGTTTGTTTTCTATAACTGAACTAATATACACTTTTGGAATTTAAAGTAAAATAAAAATATCTCAGTCGACGCAAACTAAAAGTAACAACAATAATGTTATAATTTTGCATTCAACAATGTAATTGTTATGTAACACTATATGTTATATTACAGTTGTATAGCTGAGAAATTATAACATTGATGTAATGCTACTTCCAGTTTGTGTCAATTGGGATATTTGATATTTGGCGAATGCGAGAAAGAAAGTACTAGGGCAGTCTAGTGCAAAGTATCGATCATATAACTTTTTCTCTAGGATGGACATGAAAAATGAAAATACATATACCCTCTCTAAATTTTTTGGTGTGAAATTTCACTCTAAAGAGTGAAAATTAAGTCAATCTTGAAAAAGAGTAGTTCAATTTCAATCTTTAAAAGTAAGATTTCACTCTTCAGAGTAAAATTCATCCTAAAAATTTTAGAGTATATATACAAAAAATTGGCTCAATTTTCACTCTTTAGAGTGAGATTTCACTCCAAGAAATGTAGAGAGTATGTGTATGCATTAAAATGTTCACTTTTCACGTCTTCGTCCTCCTAAGAGTTACATGATCAATACCCAGAAATAAAAAAGCAGATCTAATGTTACATACAACTTATATTATTGAATGGGACATTATAATAGTCATGTAATGTCACTGTTAGTGACATGTTAGTTATTTACCAGGTAACTACAATCTTATGAACTTTAAAGCAACAAAATTCAATACTAACAGTATTTTCTTGGAACGTATTCTGGATTGCTTGCTGGCCTCACTTTTTTCGATACGTCAGCGATAGTGACGATTATATTCTCTAAAAAAGATAAACATTAAATAATTAATCTGTGGCACGCACTGTCGAAAAAAAGAACGAAACAGTAACAAATCGTCAGGTAAAGTTAGATGCCAAAAGCTCACCTGATTTACAGCGTACGAGGGACGACAGGTTAGGCCAGAATCTACCAGATCGCTCCAAAATTCGATCTGTTGACAGACGGTGAGAATTCCGGAGGACAGATAACATCTCAAAGCGGCGTCTCGGATCCTTTTAAAATCATACTATCGACAACTCGCGGCAGTGATTACCAAACGCGATTTAAACGGGACAGATGACGAACGTCTTACGAGGCGCCGCAAAGTGTTCCGAAATAATCATACACTCGAAAACTATTATTATTTTCTGCACTTTAAATGGGAAAGAGAAGCTTTATATCGTATTCACTCGGCCACACGTCATCGGACGGGTTAAAGCACAGATTTAGAAATTTGTGGTTTAAAGACATAACCAAGATCGCCGAGCAATCACGTGGTTGAGATTGCATGAATGACAATGCGATCTGGCGCAACACGTGCGTCACACGCGTGTGCGCATTTGCGTAACGCTGCCTTTAATGTTTCTTTTTATTTGTGTATAGCACACATTTTGTACACCTTTTTTTGCTATTACGACTAAAATAAATAATAAATAATGTTAATATGGCTCAATTAGAATAAATCAATAAATAATGATTTTAACGTAATTATGAATCAAGTAGCAAAAAAAACCGTAAATACGTGACAGAACGTTCCATTTTATTTACGAAATTCGTTATTGACGACGTTCGTAAATCAAAACTTCAAAACAACTTGATAGTTGATACACAGCTTTTTTTTCCGAATAATCTCACTGGAAATGTACATTAT
Organism: Mycetomoellerius zeteki; assembly: GCF_001594055.1. Lineage (NCBI taxonomy): Eukaryota > Metazoa > Arthropoda > Insecta > Hymenoptera > Formicidae > Mycetomoellerius > Mycetomoellerius zeteki. The sequence continues at coordinate 1,364,255 of NW_017257523.1, read as the reverse complement.
AATAGTAAATATAATACATAGAATTTTTGTTTTATTTCGTGATGCAATGAGTCTATACATATCGTACATGTACAAGATGCATTTTTAATATGCATGTCGATACTTCAGGACGCGAGTCCAAAGTACACTGAGTGAAAAATGTACTAAATTTTAATAAATAATTATTTGAATAGTACTAATGTAACGTTTATTTGTGGAAAATAAATATTTGCTTAAAAAAATACCCATAATTAAATCAAATTAATGTGTACATTTGTATCTACTAAACTACCGGTACTTTTAAACAAATATTTAAACAAATATTTAGTACAAATATACATTTTTCTCTCAATGTAGAAAAGAAGATTATAAGAAAATTATAAGAAAAATTCTTTCTTTTTTCAAATTATACGACTTATATTTATGTGATATTCTTTTTCATTTTGGACTTTAGATATACTGAGACATAAATATATGATTATTATCTATAATTAATAATCGCCGTGTATTATACGTTGCGTGGAATGGAGTAGGAATCAAAGTTCGCGTCGAATCAATCATGATGAAGATCCGCGAATAAAATGAGAATTTAATATATCATTATTATTTTTTTTTCGGTAACTTTTATTATATGTTTTGTTATCACATTGACCAATATTACAATTCACTGAAAAGGTCGTTCTGTGACGCTTTACGATTGGTGTTTACTTAGCCATGTATATATAATCACTAAAAATTATAACGCTATTAAAATCACACAAAATCAAAATAAAATAAAACATTTACTGATAAATTTGAAGACCGTACGCTCCTTTATACATCAAGATATATATATTAAAAGGTCAAATTTTAATTGATATTGATTAAATATGAAGCAATTGCATTCAGTAGCTGCTAACAGTAAGTGTACACAAATTTGCTTGCACATGTCACGCATGTACAAAAAAAGTATCGCTAATTTTATTCTTTAAACAATAATCAAAACTTTTATGTAAAACTTTGCAAGAAAATGCTACCCTATAGCGCATAATAAGAAATATTCCACATTCTCTCTCCCTCGTTATGTAATTGCCTACTTAATTTATCCCAGCTATTGAGAGAGCATTTAAAATACGACATACATTATACATAGTACAAAAGTTAAGTTAGAGTTTAGTGCCTATGCGATATATCACATATTTTTATGAGATACATAGTTTAAGGCCTATTTACATACTTCCAGAAGAGAAGAATCAGATTAAAACATACACATTTCCGACTGCTGCGAAATTATGTATAATCAACATATGATAATTTTACATTCGCAAATTTACGCTGATAGAACGGACCCCTTTGAGAAAAGATATATATACCGACCTTGATGATTGTATCATCAATTTTTTATCAGTGTGTGTGTGTATTCTTCATTATTTTCGTACTGAAGAATAAAAGAATATCCCATCTTAGAGGTAAAAGTTAAGATATCATAGTAAAACTTAAATGTTGTTACCTTAACGAAAGCTCTGCAAAGAGGATCACAAGTGTCATACGAGTATTATTCAAAAACTTATTATATCATAACAGTCTTTGTCAATACTGCAAATTAGAATGTATAATATTTATATGAAAAACTCATACATGCAATAAATACCCATAAATACCACGCTATATATCTTTTACGAATATTCGCTATCAACAAAAGTGATTTAGCTACAGCATTATAGATACAGTGATTGGTCAATTAATGACCAAAAGAACGCAGAGCGCACATTGCATACAACAGACTACATTTCCTCTTCTTGCTTTAGAAATATCTCTAAAAATGCATAGATCACGTTAATACTCGTTTGAATAAACATTATGCACAGAAATAGCACTAACCAAATACTATGGACTTACTTCCGGATAATCGTCTCTTCTAACATTTGCAGGATAATAATCGACGATTAACGGACGTGGACGTTGGCCGATGCCAGCGGGCTGCTGGAGGCCACACGCCTGTTCCTCATTTGTGATTACAGTTACCAAAGTGTTAATGACTTTCTCGTCTAACGCCGACATTGCCTTGTTCGGTGCTTTCATACGTCTGAGGAACAAGGCGTTCCACTTCTGCCGCAAATGTAAAAATAGTTGAGCCGTTTCAGGGTCAAGTTTAAACACCACCCAATCATCAAGTTTAAAAATGGTTCCTTCATGAAATTCATCAACCTCTGAATCCGATTCACTTTCCGGTACAGCTGCAAACACAGTAGCAATATTTTTGTGCACACACAAATGTTTTACGTTATAAAAAGAAAATACACCGTGTGCATATGTGAAGTTGCTCACCTTCAGCTTCGTAGATTACATCCATTGGTAATCTAGCTGGTCCACTAAATAATGCTACAGTTAATGGATTCACGACTGTAACGACTTTCACGTGACAGAAACGTCCTGTACGACTCATTTCCTCATAAAGCAGCCAGTCGCACGGCAAGGATTGCACATTGGTACAATGCGTTTGCGCTGACGTCATCCTCGAAGATTTTGGATAATCTCTTAACGTTGACGAGGGATGAAAGAATACCTTGACCTCTTTCCTGTAATAGAGTATCAACAGCAATGTTAAAAACAGTACCAGCAAATCATCCAAACTTCTTGAATGTAATAGTTGTACATACTGTGTCCGTAGTTGCATGTGCTCCCGATCAACTCGAATTAAGTTGGGATACAAGCCCGCGGTCAAGGCCGCTTTCACGACAGCCCAATTTTCCGAATTCGAATTTAAGTCTCGAATGTCCCCGGGGCTTCTGGCTCTGACAAAGCCAGACGCGCGCAACTGTCCGAGAAGCTGGGTACGCATTCCAACTACCATCTCCATCACGGGAGCAGAGATGAAATTTTTCTCGCAAAAGGCGCGTTCCTTGCCGGTTGCTCTGGCGTTTTGCCAGCCTTGGAACGCTCGCAGGACTACCATATGATCAGAGTACGTTCCGGTGGCAAATTTTTTTCGTGCCGCGGTCAAAGCTCTCTTTTGCGACGGTTGTGATGGTAATATAAAAGGATCTCTGCAATAATTTTTTTTATACATAAAAACAATTGTAAATAATAATTTACAAGCACTATAATCATTATTTAAATATATACCTACTTGTATGCTAAACTACAAACAATTGTTAAAATGGGATCCAAACATTTGAGGACAACGGCATATAACAGCATCTTCCCGAGTCTTGGTTCAATTGGTAAATCTAGTAAATGACTGCCTAACTCAGTTAAATCTTCCCACGGATCTAATGCATCGATTGTCTTTAATAATTGTACTGCGTTCCTGGTGACTACGTTAGACGGCGGCTCCAGAGCTTTATCCAGAAATTCAGCTATAGGTGTGTTTCCCGACGTTAAATGTTTCGTGTATAAGCAGAGTTCTTGCAGCGGTAATCGTAGAATTTCAGGTGTTTGATAAGCCTGCATGTTATTGTACCGGATCGAAGAGAACAAACGATAGCAGATTCCTCTCCTGCATCTCCCCGCTCGACCTTTCCGTTGCTTTGCACAAGCTTGAGATATCCAGTTGGAAGTCAATGTACAAACACTTGATATAGCATCGAAAGACTTTTCTTTAACTTTTCCAGAATCAATGACATACACGACATCGTCGATTGTAATGCTGGTCTCTGATATATTCGTGGAAAGGATAATCTTTCGCGTGCCCTGAGGACTAGGTTTAAACACCTTCTTCTGATCGCAAGTCTGCATGTTCGAGTGAAGAACGAACAAATTGTAGCGTAAACCTTGATTCATCTTCTTGTCTTCTGCATTAATTTTTTCTTTCACTGTGACTATATCGTCGTATCCTGGTAAAAATATCAAAATAGAGCCGGCAGGCATTTTTAAATGAATGTAAAAGACCAATTCTAATAATAGATCATAATCGATATTATCGTCGTTAAACGTATGATGATATACATCGAGTAATAATTTATCTTCTTCGGAGAGCGATGTCTCCGTGACTTGCGCCAGTTCGTTATTCGGTACCACACAATCGTAAGTTTTCATGTAAGCTTCGATTAATTCAGCACATTCGGTATGATTCCTGTTCTTTGCCCAGTCTAACGCGGTCCAATCGTTAGCAGACCTCAAATTGAGATTCGCACCTAGATTTAGAAGTTGCTCAGTTGTGTTTATGCAACCTCTAGCTGCGGCAGCCATCAACGGTGTTATAAAAGTCTCCGAATGCTGATAATCTACAGAAACATTTTCAGATAGTATAAAATGTAAAAGTTGCGCAAAATTATCCTCTCTACCGTTTACCCATGCATCGAAAATACTTTTGTCCATTTCCTCTATCAGCCAGGGTTCTAGCTTAACTTTCTCCGGTATAGGATCGTTTTGCTGGGCTAAAATTGGAGCAGGTAATAAACTCTTCTCACTTTTGGTACTTTTATTTGAATGCTGAGGCTTGTATTGTTTCCAAGATTCCAAAGTCTTCTGTTTATCTTTCCACTTTAAAAATTCCTTCTTCTTTACAAGCATTTCCTTCGTCATGTAACAGGTCATTTTTAAAATATCTTCCAAAAAGTATGCATCCACGTCGTATGATCGACCAGGAACGTTAACAACTACGCACTTATTGAAATACTTGGCAAAGATAGTAGTATCCATCGTGGCGCTCATAAGTATCAGCTTCAAGGAACGATATTTAACCAATGCATCTTTCAAAGCTATCAAAAGGAAGTCACAGAATCTGTCACGTTCGTGAACCTCGTCAACAATGATGTGCGTGAGCGTAGTTAAAGCGGAATCGCCGCCCATTAAAGTCCTAAGCAATACTCCATTCGTACAGTACGTTAGAAGAGTTTTAGGAGCTACTCTACTTTCCAATCTTATCTGATATCCGAAAGTCTGGCCGATTTTTTCGTCCCTTTCGAACGCCACTCTCTCGGCCACAGATACTGCCGACAAGCGCCTGGGCTGTGTGCAAATGATTCTACAAGGTTGATGCTTCTGTTGATAGTGTTCCAAGATATATTGTGGCACCTGCGTGGTTTTGCCACATCCGGTTTCACCTGCTATTATGATCACTTGATGATTGCCTAGTGCACTAAGAATTTCCTCCCTCGCGTTAAAAATTGGCAGAGATTTTCGGAACTGCAGCACATCAAAATTAGTTTTTAATTGAGGAACTTGTGGTATGCTGTTGTTTAACCTTCCCATAGCCTTAGTATTCGTATTTACTGCAAATAGTGAAAATATCTTAAAATCATGATCAGATATTAGGGCGGATAAGTAATTGTGTTAAATGCATTCTACAATTTTTACAAATAATTAAATATGAAAAAAATGATCGATAAGAGATTGACCTACGATCTAAATTTTGCGTACCATCATTATTAAGAGGGCGTTCTCTTTCAATCGGAGGAAGCAAGTCTTGGCATTCCTTGTGATTTAATGGGAAAGTCTGCATTAAATTATATATACCCTGCTTCGAATGTTTCTGCAATTTTATCACAGCGTCAGCTTGAACTATTGTTGAACCTTCTCTCTTGTACACTGTCAAAAACCGATTTGTACCTTTCCTATAAAGTAGAATTAGTGTGAGTTTATCGTAGAGAAGACAGAAGTAACGTAGCATGTTTATTACTCATCGTACCCTCGACTTTTTGACTTCAAGCCAAGTTCTCGAGCCAATTCATGGATGTACGCCCGCTCCTCTGCTGTGTACGACGATGGAAACTCCAGCTCCTTCTGATCCGGACTGCTCAACAATTTTTTTACAGTCAAGTTCACTGCGATTCGGGTATCTTCCCCGATGGGGCGATGCCTTTGCTGTTTCCTTCGCAGCATAGTGGATACTTAGATCACCTATCACCAACAAGTCAACACTGACAACAATCCGTGATGGTTCAACTCCTGGCTGTTAACGTCAATTCACATGTATGTGATATCTTTATTGTTAAAAGGTCTGTCTTTTATTTCTGCATTAGAACTGCACGAGAACTCTCTTACTCACTTTCGTCAAACATATACCTATCTCACTTTAATTCCAAAAGTGTATATCAGTTCAGTCACAGAAAACAGACTTACAATGCTTCCGAGAATCTTAAAAAGTCTACAAGGTTAAACAACGTTCTGCCTTTTGCGTTTTAATGAAATATACAAGTCAATTGCAAGAGGCATAAAAAAAAGAATTGCTCATAAATAATTCATAAAGTATAAATACCGGTGTGCATTTTCTCGGTCAATTTACCATCTATACAAAAAACATAAGTCTCTCTGGAGAGCTCTGCGCTCCGAGAATCGAGAAAATTGGACGATCGCCGGGCGCATCACCAGCCGTTTTCCATTCCTCCCCCCATCGCCCCTCTCCAAGATCGAAATAAACAAAGAAGAACGGGAACGAACTCGCCTGCCTACCTGATGCTTACCGATTTGGAGCAACAAACGTCGAAGGTCATGAAACTTGCTCCGACTACAATGACCCGCTCGTCCTGGCGAAGCGTTGCGCGGACTCGCGTTCACTTTGTGACTACGTGAGCCGCGTTCACCTCGCCTGGGAGCGCATATATCGGTTATACATTTGGGGGAGGTAACACCAAACGTAAAGAACGTATCGCGCTACCGCAGCGAAAAGTGCAGAGAAAGAGAAGTGATCGGCTGACCGGGTAACGAAGGAGGGGATATTTAAGTCGGCCGTCAGCACCACCTGCACTTCGCAACGGCACACGCTTGTTCCGGATGCTCCGCGGATAAGAGATCGACGTTTCCCGGAACCCGGACGGTAGTCCGCAAGACCGCAGGCCTCCAGCTCCGCGTGTATCAACGCGAGAGAAAGAAGGAGAGATGCGAAGGATCTGGGAAGATCGTCTTCGTTGATTCTTAATTTTTTTTTCTGTTTATGTCAACCGCAAAGTTTTCTCAACGTTGAGATTCTCGCGAACGTTCCGCGCGAATCGAAACGGTCCGCTTCGCGGTGAACGCGCGCGCAGCGGCGACGCTGGCGTCGCGACGCCGACACGGTGCGCATTGCGCGAGTACGCCGTTTGACAGCTCGATCGCGGTGCGCGGTACGTGCGTACGTAGATACGTGCTCTCCCCCGCGCGGTGATCGTCTTCTACGCGCCGCAACTCTCTTCGTGTGTCTGTGTCACGGAGCGGAGTGGACTCGCGCGACCGGGAGAGACGGCAAAAACCTACGGGAGAGAGCCTCGCCGTACTCCCGCCGGGTCGTTGCCCCGCACCGGTGACGACTATGTCGGCGAGAGGCCGCGACGCGGTTCTTGGGCTCGCCGGCACTCGCGCTGGTACGTGATCGCGACGCGTCGGGATCAGTTGTGATGTGCCTAAACGCGGACGCGGCTACGCGGTCGACGTGCGTGGAAATGACATTCGTGCATCCCTCGTGGAGTTCCTACGGTTGAGAGCACCTGCAAGAGCGTAAGAGAGAAAGAGAGAGAGAGAGAAAGAAAGAAAGAGATAGAGCGTGGGAGAAGACGGTAGTAGGAGAGGCGAAAGGGAGAACGTTCTTCCTTCCGTTTACTCCGGCGGTGCCCGCGGCTGATTTGAGCGAGAAAGAAACGAAAGGCGACCGGCCGATCGATGTTTTATTTGTGATGGGAGTGCCTGCGCGGGGAGCACTCGCGGCGATCGTGGCGATAACCGCGCTCGCCGTGTACCTCAACAGCCTCGGCTGCGGCTTCGTCTTCGACGATATCTCGGCGATCAAGGACAACCGCGACCTCAGGCCCCACACGCCCCTCAAGAATGTTTTCTACAATGATTTCTGGGGCACCCCGATGCACAAGGTGCGAGAGAGAGAGAGAGAGAGAGAGAGAGAGAGAGAGAGAGGGAGCGATCGCGTGAGGGAGGAAGCGAGAGCGAGAGAGGGAGAGAAAAAGAGGAGGCATCGTCCGACCCCCGTTGCTGGAGGACGCGCGGCCGAGATCTCCCTCTTCCCCCCCCCGCCCCCCCCCTCCTTTCCCCTCACCCTCTTCTATAGATGGCCCCCTGCGTATTGATCCGCGAGCGTCCTGTCCATTTCATCCCGATCCGATCCCCCGTCCTGTCTTCTTCCGTTTCCCTCATTTTCCGTTCCCCCGCGCACCGCGGAGTCGTTCGATATGGAGCGGGGATCGAAATCGACGTGGCCTCGAAAATCTCGAATTTTTGCCTCTCGCATCAGTACGCGAGAATGATCCCCCGTGTTTGCTCTTGACGATTGGCAAATATTAGATTTTTACTTATCTTCGCTCCTCGACAATTGATGTCACTGGAATTCTATCGATTTCAAGAGCACTGAATCGGTTCTCTCGAAATCGACGTATTTAGTTTCGAGAAATTCAGATTTAAAACGCACGTTAATTTCCCGAAAAGTAAATAGATAATTATCTCCTATTTTTCCATATGTTAACAAATACATATTTTTCTGTATCTATAATATCGATAATAATATTACAATTTATATCAATTTAACAAAACAGAATAAACTATTATGTCGACTTACATTGTAAATAAAAAAGATGCGAGAAAATTTTATTTTAGTATAACAGCAATGCTATTTTAAAATTATACTTGATAATTTTAACGGCATTAAATTTTTTTATCATCGTCGAGCACGTTGATTAATTTTTTTTACCATCGTTCGTCGAACCCGCACAACATACAGATTGGTGACTATATTTATTCAACTTGATAAAAAATATCTTGATTTAATTTAAAACGAAATATTTGAGGTTTTAGATAATCGAAAAAAATTGTAAAAGATAGAGAATGCATGCAATCTGCAATTTTGTTTTGTGATTTTTGTCATCTACAATTTTTTAATTATTTATGAAGAAAAAAATATATTGTTAAAGGTATAAAAACTTCAAAATTATTTGAATAAAAAATATATTTTTTACTCTGAATAAGAAAAAATCGAACAAGTATGAGCTATATTATTTGGGTATTATTAAAAAAAATTATTTGATATGTGTAGAATATCTGCAGAACATTATCTTCCTAGATAGACTTTTTTCGTATTCATCTTTTAACAATAATTGCATCAAAAGTGTTGCATTAAAATTGCTCCAAGTTGATCAATTATTTTTCTCTTTTTTTTAATAGGAACAATCGCACAAGTCTTATAGACCTCTTTGCGTTCTCACATTCCGATGGAATTACCTGATTCATCAACTAGATCCTATGGGATACCACCTGCTAAATGTTATTCTACATGTTGGAGTATGCCTATTATATTTCAGGTTGGTTTACATCAATTTTTTATTTTATTTTACAACATTACTGCAGACAGAATTAAAGAAAATTATTTCTGTAAGGCTTCAGATAATAGAAAAAAAAAGAAATAGCAGAAAAATTGTTTACAGGACCTGTTTGATGTTTCTGCCAGAAGCAGCAAGTTTTGTGTCATCTTTATTTTTTGCTGTGCATCCTATACACACAGAAGCAGTATGTAATAACATTTTAATTATTTTGAAAAGACATTTTAATTGTTATTGCAAACGATTGTTATTGGTAATGCGGCCATAATTATATTCCTAGGTCACAGGTGTAGTTGGTAGGGCAGAAACTTTGTCCTCCTTATTTTACCTGGCAGCTTTAATCACATATACTAAATGTTGCAAAAGCAAAAGATCTACAGGGTGGAAATCCTTGATATTATCTATGTTTTTTGTATTTACTGCAATGTTGTGCAAGGAACAGGGAATTACAGCAACTGCAGTTTGTGTACTGTATGAAATTTTTGTTGTACAGAAGGTAAAAAACTTATTCCATGTGTGCATTCATTATGGAACGTGTTTTCTATAGTAAGATTATACTAATACTTGTAACTTTATTCAGGTTAGAGCAAGGGATATTTTCTTAGCACTAAAATCGGCTTTTGGTGGTAATAAAATTTCACCTGCATGGTCAGGCGAGGGTACAAAACGTTTGACCGCCCTTACACTTGTTACATTTAGCCTGCTTATCCTACGGTTACATATAATGGGCTCAAAGTTACCTGTATTTACCAGGTATAGTTGTATATATATGTATATGATTTACGTGTAATTTTATTCATAGTGTAAACTAATGGCGACGTGAACACCTTTAGATTCGACAATCCCGCATCGGTTGCTACAACACCAACAAGACAGCTTACGTATAATTATCTTGCTGCAGTGAATCTAAGACTGCTATTTCTTCCAAGTGATTTGTGCTGTGATTGGACAATGGGGACGATACCATTAGTAGAAAGCTTTACCGATGTCCGTAATCTCGCGACCCTAGCTACTCACGGAACTGTACTAGGATTGCTTGTGACAGCTGTTGTAACACGTAGCAGACAAACGTCAGTCATTCTTATTATGGTCAGTAGAACGTTGCACAATTAAATCTATATATAATCTAATAGATCCTATTGAAAAAAATCACACAGTTGCATGATAAAATCATGTAATTAAAACATGTAAATCACGTACTGATTTGGAACAATCTGTTACGTGATTTACATATTTTAATTACATGATTTCATCATGTAACGTTATGATATGATTTTTTTTCAGTAGGAGAGAATATAAGTAATTGAGTAATCGTATGTGTTTGTGGAATAAAATGTGCATGTACTCTACTTGAAATTTTGTATATACAGATTCTGTAATTAACAATACTAATATCTAATATGTTTCCAACATAATGCCTGCAGAGTTTGGCTATGATGATACTCCCTTTTTTACCCGCGTCGAACCTTTTCTTTCCGGTCGGATTTGTAATTGCTGAAAGAGTTTTTCCATGGGGTTTTGCATGCTTATTGGATATGGATGGAGTATTTTGGCAGACAAAAAGTAAGTTGACTCGTCCGTGGACGTAACGTTGTGTGGATTGCTTTTGTATATAGATTATGGAAAATATTTTTCTCACATAAACCATCTTTCAGATGCAAGAAGCTAGTGTTACTTTTACTCGTAACACTTCTGGCCGCGCATACGACGAAAACATTTGTCAGAAATTACGATTGGTTAGATGAATACTCAATATTCATGTCTGGTTTAAAAGTGAACGAGAGAAACGCTAAACTGTTTAATAACGTGGGTCACGCGTTAGAGAGTCAAGGTCGTTTTAAGGAAGCATTAAATTTTTTCAATATGGCTGTACAAGTTCAGGGTGACGATATTGGAGCACACATTAATGTCGGAAGAACTTACAATCATCTAAAAATGTTCAAGGAAGCTGAAGACGCGTACTTGAAAGTAAATAATAACAGTAAATATCTATAATTTATCTAACTCTTTCGGTAACTCTTTTATTTCTTTTTTTCTAGGCCAAGTCATTATTACCAAAAGCGAAACCGGGAGAATCTTATCAAGCACGTATAGCACCAAATCATTTAAATGTGTTTGTTAATTTGGCTAACTTGATAGCTAAGAATGCAACTAGATTAGAAGAGGCTGATTTATTATACAGACAGGCCATCAGTATGCGTGCGGATTATACTCAAGCATATATTAATCGTGGCGATGTTTTAATTAAACTTAATCGTACAAAAGAAGCTCAAGAAGTCTATGAGCGAGCACTATTTTATGACAGTAATAATCCTGATATCTATTATAATGTAAGTATTGAGTTGCTGCCTGATATTAATAAGAATACAATATAAATATTAAATAATATTAAAAATATTTTTTTTAATTGATTACAAATTTAAATTATTGAAATTTCCACAGCTTGGTGTCGTATTTTTGGAACAAGGGAAAGCATCCCAGGCTCTGGCATACTTGGACAAAGCTTTAGAATTTGATCCAGAGCATGAACAAGCGTTACTGAATTCCGCTATACTACTCCAAGAATTAGGACGGGCAGAATTACGTAAAGTAGCTAGAGAGAGACTGTTGAAACTTTTACGAAAGGTAATCGCGTCTTTTTTTTCAATGTTCTTTGAACTATGATTATATCATTAACTTATGGACTGTCATAGACTTATATAATACTTTTCCCTAATTACAGGATTCTAACAATGAGCGCGTACATTTCAATCTGGGAATGTTGGCCATGGATGATCATGACAGCGGTAGCGCGGAGCGTTGGTTCCGTAATGCCGTCGCACTAAAAGAAGACTTCCGCTCTGCATTATTCAATCTCGCGTTACTTTTAGCCGATGAACAACGTCCGCTCGAAGCGGCGCCGTTTCTGAATCAATTAGTCAGATTCCATCCAGATCATGTGAAAGGCCTAATTCTTTTGGGAGATATTTATATCAATAACATAAAGGATTTAGATGCTGCGGAAAATGTAAGATATATTACACGAAACTTATTTTTTTTTAATTTACTTTTAGAAGTATATATCCAGTTCATACTTTAATGTAAACAACAGTAGAAGATCGCGTATGTCAATAATTCTAGAGATATAACATCAGCGCGATTGTTTCAGTGTTATCGTAGAATACTGCAACTGGATCCCACAAACATTCAAGGACTGCATAATTTATGCGTCGTGATGGTGGAACGGGGTAAACTAGGCTTAGCGGCGCAATGCTTGGAACGCGCTGCCGCTTTAGCGCCACATCAGGACTACGTACACAGGCATCTTTCGATCGTGAGGACCCGTATTAGTCGTCTACCGCCAGATCAACGCGATAACGATATCTTTGACGATTCTTTCTGGAGCAGCAATGTGAAGGATAGGCCTTTCAATACCGAGTCATCAAACGGACAGTTTCTAGGAAAGACGGATTCCGTTTTCGCGAATCACGCAACAGTTCACAATCACATAGGAAGTAAGCAGAGCAATACCGATTCCCTGAATAATCACATTATACATTTGAAAGGTCCATCAAAGCCTGCCCGTGCGATGAATGGCGTCGGTACGGAAACGAAGGACGGACAGCGACCCAAGCAAACGACGGTCCCAGAACTGACTAATATCGTGGAACCTACTACGGACAGGGTTTTCGATAGGATTATAAGCGCTGACGTAACAAAACTAGATATCACGCAGAAACACGGCTCGAAACACACGAATTCCGATCAATTCAATCAGAGTGCCGCCGCGACTGTAAGCGGCAAGCAAGGAATTCAGCAGACAAAAGACAGTGCGTTGTCATAGTATTAATGTAAAATCCGCCGAATACTGTAAAGTTATGCATATAACGAAAAGTTATGGTGGTACAGTCATATAGAGCTAATGTGTGAATATGGAATAAATACAGAGTATTGTTTTATATGCTGTATAAAAAAAATAGGACGTTTTATAAAATATATTTAAAACAGTCGTGTATTTTTTGTTTCCCTCATGTGTACACTTTTCTCCTCTACTAGTCTTATTGTGTCCTCATATTTTCAAAAATTTAAATATTTTACAATATAATTTTAAATTGAAGATGCTTGAGAAACAAAAAGTTGCACCCCAATTTCATTAAATCTTCTAATAAATATAGAATCATGATTTCTCAACAACGTTATGTGTCTTTTAAAATTATAATTTATTCGAGTTTTATGTTTAACAATTTCATTATTTTTTATTAAAATCCCTAAATAATAGTTCTAATTTTTATGAAATTCCGATTTTAAGATGTATGTTACCTTTTATTTGTAGTTGCATTTTATTTGTAGCGTTTCACACAAAAATTCGTATGAAAACGATTACACTACAGTAATTATAGTAAAAATCAGATTCAATTATATTTATTAACTCCTTTTTGTATACGCGCGAAATTTCACAAGAATTCACATATAAATTTCGTATCGCTTTTATTTTTTTTTTATCAATATATACACACATATAAACAAAGTTTATTCGAAAGGTCATCGTCCGATCGTCAATTTAGTCCATGCATTACCTGCAACTTATTATCGATTGCAGCACGAAAGCAAGCCGTTGCGGGTTGCAAAGTGGCATGAAGTAATGAATCAAGCTGGCTTTCATGTTCATCGGATGCCAGGCTGCTGAAACATCATGTAGTATGCATGTGGAAGTTGCAAGACTTTTACCCTATCACGTCTCTCACCCACGGATCAAACGTAGTAACGTGCTGGTGTATGTAATGTAAAAAAGCTACACCCGATAAACATGGAAATGAAAACACGAAGTTTATATAATGTATAGGGTGCTTGCGAATTACCCAATTTCGTAGCTGCATTTTTATCTAAGCGAGACGCGTAAGCGGAATCGCAATTACTATTACTTTTTCCTTTTTATCTTTAAGTTTTACGTGTATATGTTGAAATCACGAAATGTAATAAAATTCATGTATTGCAACATATACAGGGTGTCCGATATAAAGATCATAACAACAGTTAAGGGTAGATTTCTAAGATCATTTTAAGTAAAAAATCCCAGTACCGGAATGTCGAGGCTATAACAGTTTTTGGATTATAAGCATTTAAAGTTAGCGAATCATATCGCCTAAAATTCGCACGTTTAGATGTGATTGGCATTAATTTTGCATGGCATTGGCTGCGTTCAGCAGAGAAAGTAGCTTTGCAACTGTTGTAAAATTCTTCAATATGATTGGTTCTTGCTTTTGGAAAATTATAGATCTAAACGTATAAACCAATTACATTGAAGAATTTTACAACAGTTGCAAAGCTGCTTTCTCTGCTTAACGCAGCCATTTACCTATCACTGAACGTGCGAACTTTAGAACATATAACTTTATATGATTCGCTAACTTTAAATGCTTATAATTCAAAAACTATTATAGCATCTAGTATTAGGATTTTCATCTTAAAATGATCTTAGAAATCTATCCCTTAAACGTTGTTACAGTTTTTATCGGACACTCTTTATCGGATACACATAAAACTTAATGACAAGTAATAATAATTGTAATTCCTTTGTGTTTTTCTATAAAATAAAATGATAACCTTAAGAGAGATATATATTAGTTTCAAAACTAATATCTAACTTTTCTCTCTAAATTTATTCATTCTATATATTATCTATTCAAGATCGAAAATTTTTTAAGACATTAAAGTTTAAGTATTTTAATTGGGACATAATTTTTTGCTAAAAGATCACCGACGAAAGGAAAACTGTAAAAGTATTCAGAGAACTTCAGCTAAAATTAGGCGCAAGCTATTTCTATTAACTTCATATACAGATTTTTAAAAATCTCTATTTCACTTCTGCGTAATTAAATTAAAATAAAAAAAACTGCGGATCAAACAAACCCCGATAGCAATAAGCAGACATTATTGTCATCATTTTGACGTCAAAATATCGTCATAAGTGTTCTTTTAACGTCAAAATGACAATAAATAGTACGTTACCCAGACAGCACAGAATATTTATGAAAATATTTATTAATATTCATTTTTTTTAAATGTTATATGGGTATTTCATACATATTTTATATTTTATTTGAAATATTATTAAAATATAGACCAAATATTTTATGTAATATATATGATAAATATAAATAAATATTTCTAAAAAGTATTTTTTACTTTGATTATAATGTATCATTAAGTATTTTCACAGGGCATCATTAAGCATTTTACTATAACATTTACAATAAATATTTCATATTATAATAAATGTTTATGATCTGCAATCTAAAACCACAAAAATATATTTACAAAATATTTAAAATAAATCTTACAAATATTTATAAACATTTTGTAAATATTTTATAAATATTGTGTGCTGTCTGGGTAGCTTGCTAACGGGAATATACGATCGAGTTAGTTATTTGCTCAGTCAAGTTGTCGCTTTTGAACGCTATCACGTTAAAAAAAATATTGGCTGAGACGTTTCAGACATGATGGGTCTACATACATCATTCAAACAAACCCTCGATTATCTATATTAGAGATAACTAAATTAGATTCCATATTGCTTACAAAATCCAGACACCGATAAATGGAAACTAGACATGAATGTTAATGCGTTAATCGTCCTCGAGACGACCGCTTGCCGGACCGACTTTGCGGCGCGACGCGACGCCCAGGAAGACCGAAGACACCGATTGACCCATTATAGCTTGCAGGATTCTGTTCTAATCGGAAACAATGTCCTTGGTAAGTCATGCCTACTCAGCCCGAGCAACTGTAAAAATGATGCCGGTGCTCCATTTAAAATTTTCATTTCGGTCGCCGACGAGCGGGGACAAGAGATTTCCCATTTAGCGGTTCCGGTGACACAAAAAATATTTTATTAATTTTTAAATTTATGGATTGTAGATGCTTGAGAAATATACCCATTCTTGCGAAAGTCTAAGGAAGACTCTGATGAAGTTTGAAAGATGTCAATGGACATCAATATGTGATGTCATGTCATTAAGTACGAAGTGCCAAAGAACGCAGCCAGTCAAATATGTGAACTTTAAAAAATATAAAAACACCTAAAATTATAACCCAGACAGAATATTTATGATAAATATATTATTTTATGATAAATATATTATTTATGATATATATATTATTAATATTCATTTTTTTAAATGTTGTATAAATATTACATACATATTTTATATAGAGCTTTATTTGAAATATTAAAATATAGACGAGATATTTTATGTAATATTTACGATAAATATAAATAAATATTTCTAATGAGTATTTTTTACTTGGATTATAATGTCTCATTAAGTATTTTCATAGCATTTACTATACCTAACACTTAGAATAAATATTTCATAATATTTATAGTAAATGTTTTTAATCTGTGCAATCTAAGACCACAAAAATATTTACAAAACATTTAAAATAAAGATGGTCATAGCATTCCACGTAAAATTATCTTAAAAATCCTCTTTTGAAAAAAAGAAGAATAAAAAGAACCCTAGAAGTCTTAATTATTTTTACATTCCTCTATCTCAGAAGAATATAAATAATGTAAAAATTCAACTCTATACAAACTATTAAAAAATATAACTATAAAAATAAAATTTATTCGGGATGTTCTAAGCATCTCACACTTACCTAAACTGGAAACAAAATTTGCAGATTTGAAATAAATATTTATTCAAAATAAAACAGTTATGTAATCGAACAAATATATGTTTACATTTAGTAAATATTTCGTTAGTACTATTGGAATAAATATTTATTTAAAATCTACAAATTTTTTTTTTCTGTATATTTAAAGATCATATGGTTTACATTAATGAAATAAGAAAAGAAGTCGCTCGTCACTTAATTCGATGTCGCCGCATGGTTTCCGGTCGTAGAACAAGTGAGCCCTTTCGGAGGTGAGCCCTTCTCGACACCGTGAACCGAAATCGGCCGACGCGAGGGTGAAAATGAGGGTGTAGGGGCCAGGCAGTTTACGGTTGACCGCACGCCCTTCCGTATGCAGGCGGCATTAGCCGTGTGCCACGCGATTAAGGGAAGCTGACAAGTAAGCCGGTGTTTAATGAACACGTCTCCGTTGCTCAAGATTATCATTGAGCTGAGTGTTTATAAGGGAGGCGGCCACCTTTTCGGCCACCATAAGACGCACACGCATCATCGAGTAACAATCACCGGCACGGGCGCACGGTGAGTACCACGTCGACCTTTCATCATTTTTTTACACCGTACTGAGAAGGAACGAATTTAACATGTAAGGAACACGCACACGCATACACGTACACGTCGGCCTTTAATCAATTGTAATTAATTCGAACGTCGACCTTTAATCAATTGCAAATATACATTCGCGATTATAGGACCGCGACTTAAGGCTCTCGTGTAGTTCGTTTTGAATTAAACCTCTGTATTATCGAATATATTCTCAGAATTATTCTTGAATTTAAAATTTAATAAGGTTTTAATTTAATTTAACCCTCGAGGTGTAAAATATGTATCTTCTAAGTTAACGGAAGCGTTATTGCAATAGTAAAATTTGATGATATACGATCAATCGTGTGACTCACTGTTAGGTCATTGTCTTATTAAAAATTACCAATTAATATATAAAGCTCTTTTATAATTTGTGAAATTTGCACAGTAAACTGTCTTCATATGGAAAAACGATTTTGTGGTATTGCATTAATTATGTTTGAATTTCTTACATAAATATTTTAGTAGTTTAATAATATTATTTTCAGATCTGTATCTAATTAAATTTTTATATACTTTAGAAAAATTATTCTTTCCGCACATCACTGTCGACTCCAATAATAGTTTAATTTAGTCACTCAAACATGCTAATTAGAGCCGTCCTAATAAAAATAATCAAAGATTTCAATGCGGATAATGTGATCCTTGATAAAGATTCATTTATTCTCGATTCTTACTTATTAACGTCGTTGTTTACGGTTCATTTTTATTGCATAACACGTTTCATAGTTTACGCTTCGATGTGTCGTGGTCTCTCACATGGATAAACTCTCGTCGTCTATGGTGAATATTGCAGTACTTCGCAAACTTTTTCCAATATTTATGATACAAGCTACTCGCTCAGGCAGTAAATATTGTGCATCGTACCATACGAGTTCTTGCAAACGAATATCAGAAGCAGAGAGTAAGTACGGGGCTAATGTCACAGGTAAAAGCTACGTTAGCCTTTATCGATCACGATCGTTGACCGCGTCATATAAGGCGGCTCGGTATTTTTTCTCCTTGTCGTAATCGCGATTAATGAAGCATGCGAAATAAGATATTTTTCGTAATGTTCCCCAAATAGCGAGATGACGTTTCAATGACATTTTATTGACATTAAAGACGTCATTAAGACTTTATTAAGACATTATTTGACGTCATCTTGCTACTTATATTGGTGCTAATGTCATATATTTTAAGAAAATTTCTAAATATAAACTCGGACTATTATATTCTTACAATTGCATCCACGTCAAAACCGTATTATATATAAACTCGGACGTATAATAGTTTGAGTTTATATTTAGAAATTTTCTTAAAAACTTGGACTATTATACGCCCAAGTTTATATGTAATACGGTTTTGACGTGGATGCAATTGTAAAAATAACAATGAAATAAACATGGCAGACGATTAAATAGACTTACCCCGCAGAACACAAATTACCAAAGGAACACATAAAAATGATCAAAAAATCAAAATGATTTTATTATAATTCTTAACGTCAATAAACAGTTAAATTTTATAACCAAAAAAATCATCTTTTTACTTTCATTACGTCAAAATAAAATATTTTAATTTTCTTTTGACTTGGTGTTTCTTAGGTAATTAATAACAGCATCAATACTATAATTTTTAATCGCTCAGTATAAATGTAACATAACACATGTTGTATATAACAGTTTCATTTTCGAATATCAAATTATAATATTGATGTAATTTACTAATTTGTGTTCTGTGAAACTTTATAAATTTTCAAAAATAGTAATACGTCCTTTTTTTCTTACCACAAAAGAGAGACGTATTATTATTTCGTCTCAAATGGTTTTATTGAAATCAATAGCTAATTCTAAAAAATATATGAATTAATAGTGAAACTGGATTAAAATAGATGTACGTTTTATCAGTCAGGTCATTAGAGGTATGACTTTGATCGAATATTTCGTAAAGATATTAGTTATAGGGTGAATGGAACAGCTTGAAGTTATGTTAGATAAGTGAGGGTGAAAAAGTGAAAGAGGTATATGGACTCCACTGCGCCGTGGAAAAAACTTGACCGTCGTGGATAAACCGGGGTAACGAATGAGCAACGTCACGCAAGCCGCGCACTATACCTGAAGATTCTTCGTATTACCGCAATGCCTTACGATTAACTTATCGCTAGATCACGTCCGTACACATCTGAGTTCATTTCTCGGAAAAAGGTTCGCGAAATGCTTTTTAACTTCTCGATCTAACAAACACGACTTTCCTCAATTCTTTTGCCAGCATGTTGCGCCACATATTAACCGGCACACTTGATTTAAAGTCTTCTAAATCTTTTCCAATCTTTTCCAATACTTTTTTGTAATATATATTATATATTAATTACAATTTATTTAAGACTACAATTAAATAACGATAATAAATTTAATTGAAATATTATTTTGATCTCTTACCGAGACATGCTTTATTATTAGTCTTGAATATGTGATGATATATTATTTGCGTATTTATATTTTGGAAATTAAATGTAAAACACTTATTAATTGACGAATCCAAAAATTTGTCAAGGGCGGGTGTGCGCAAGTGAAATTTTTTTTGAAGTAAAATATAAAAAGATAAAATATTAAATTATTACTTAAATTATTACATTGAAAAAATATTATATTATTTAAATGTATAATTTATAAAATGTTTTATTTATATATATATATATAAAATTACATTAACAAGAAAAAACTAACGTAATGATATATTTTTTATATCTAAGTGTTTCTGAAATTGAAAAATATTTTTGGAATATCAAAATTGAGATTAAGCATTTCAGAAATATTAAAATATATATAACGTTTTGCTATAAATATTTTCAAAAAAGGAGATTTCAAAAAGCGGATTATAGCTACGTTTACACCGTGCGCTTAGTCCGCGACCTGTACGATAAGTGTCTTTGTTTAACCTACAAGATAAACAAGGACATCTATTGTATAGGCCGCGGCCTAAATGCACGGTGTAAACGTAGCCAATGACTCCCACCCATGGATCCGCCAGCGACTAGTTTTTTGCAAACTAAATGCAAAAAAATAGAAAAATATAACACGGTTAGCTTTTTTTACGTAATGTCTATAAATTATGGGACGCAAGTTCGCCGAGTGTATAGGAGATCGTGTTATTGTTTTAGAGATTTGCGAGATTTTTACTGCTGCGCCAGAAAATCGCTGGTTTCTGATCACGTGCCCAGTAATGGGTCCCATTAGGGCTAGCAGATGAAAGTAGGACAGCAAGTACTTTCCGCTCACGAGGACAATTGCCCGCGTATAGCGTATAGCTCCGCCGACTCAATTGCAGGACTTGTGATCGTTTAAGGGGAGGGCAAAGCATCTGTCCGGCATTCTTAGATGGAGATCGTTATCAGTAGTAGAGCCTTGTAAAAGCACTGCTTACTAAAAGTGTTAAAAGATTTCGCACGTTTTCAGTGATCTCAACCGTTTCTGTACTCACGTGTTCGTTTTTACTCGTTTTGATCGCATGAATCGTATAATTATAGAAACAATGGTTGCTTTCCTTTTAGAGGACACAGTCGACACGAGTGTCGTCTATTTTTGTTATTCATTGAATGCTAAAAGATGGAACGACGTTTGTGTTGACTGTCTTCTAAAAAGAAAGCAGCCTTATACTATCTATTATCTTGTTACACTAGTCATGAAAAATAAACAAAATCCATTTGTCGCGAATTGAACTTCAGAGATGTGTAAAAATAAATCTTCCTCTTCACTTTGTCTCAAGTAAGCTTCGTTTGAACGGAGTTATTATTCTTAGCTCGGCATTAATCATTTCACGATTATTAGGCCCAGTTCCATCAATGTCCCATCAAAGAATAACACAAAAACGTAAAGCAATAATAGACGTAAACAGTAAGCGAATCGGCCAATCACA
This sequence comes from Mycetomoellerius zeteki, assembly GCF_001594055.1. NCBI lineage: Eukaryota > Metazoa > Arthropoda > Insecta > Hymenoptera > Formicidae > Mycetomoellerius > Mycetomoellerius zeteki. The sequence continues at coordinate 1,342,899 of NW_017257523.1, read as the reverse complement.
GCAAAGAACAATGCAATAGCTTTACGTTCTTTATTGCGATTGGCCAATTCACTTACTGTCTTACGTTGTTCTCCGTATTTTTGGCTTAACTTTAATCTCGATTCAATTTACTCTTTATCTTTTTTAATTGTGAGAATTAAAAAAAGATAAACAGTAAGTTAAACAAAGATTAAAATTAATCTTACATTGACGGAACCGAACCTTAACGATTAAAAAGGTGAGAACATATACGCGCGCAGAACTTACGTGATCATACGCGAAAATAATGCGGAAAATGCAAGCATAATCTCTATCCGCTATGTGGCGGACGGCGGCGATTGCTATCATACCCGGGAAGAGTGCACCGAGAGTATGTACTAGGGATGTTCGATCTAGGCAAAAGAATCGATTTTTTTAATCGACCTGAATCGCAACTGCGAGTATCGATTCACCAAAAGATTGAATGTCAAAAAATCGATTCGGTAAAGATCGATCTAAAAATCTAGACTAATTGCAAATTGCATATTATAGCTCTTTTCGTAAAAAAAAAAAAAACAAAACGATTCCAATACATATGGCCGGTCACAGAAAGGTTGCAACATTTTTTTTCGATGTCTTTCGAAACTCAGCCTTGCTCGTAGACTGATTGAATGTAAATGAGTGGATCTATAATTAAGAACTAATCGCTCAGTCAGCAAACTGCATTTCGAAACTCATGGAAAAAAAGTGTTACAATCTTTCAGTGACCAGCTGTACACAGAAAATCGATCTCGGGTCTTAAGAATCGATTCGTCGATTTAATCGGAACTTAAGAATCGATCTAAAAAATAGAGAATCGAAGGTAAAAGAATCGATTTTTTAAAAAATCGGTCTTGAATCGAACATCCCTAGTATGTACATCCGTACGATCTGGCTGTGGCACACGTCCGCAGACAACTGTTCAGATCGCAATTGGCCGTCTGCG
>NW_017257523.1:1292753-1341941 GCF_001594055.1 Mycetomoellerius zeteki | reverse complement strand
GAAAAAAAAAACGAAAAAACTCCGGCTAGCCGCCGTATCTCGCATGTCTTCGCACTTCGTGCACGACCTCCCGAGGTCATTCAATTTGGTGGCGATCTTGGTTCGCAGACCTCGTCGTCGCGACTCACGACCCGCCAGCCGTAAGAGACACCGGCGGACAGGCGGCAGAAATTAATTTGTATGCACGACATGCGAGTGCAATCGTTTCGAATGAGTCTGTCAAACCGGCGCTTTAACGTGGACATTTCTCTTCAGTCGCGAATATATCTTTCTATCTCGCACCATACAACTTCCGAATTTTGCAAATTCAATAAAATCGTTTGCAGACAGATTGTGGCCCATTCGCGACGCTTGATGGACTTTCATCGATTGATTCGTATAAAATAGAGCTAAAATTCTAATTTGATATGTTAATAATTTTGCAATAATTCGATATCTTTATGAAAAAATAAGACGAAGATATACTGCCATCGACGAACCTATTTCTTAATCGGCAAAGCGCGAAAACATATAATTATATAATAAATGTTAAAATTAAAATTAAAATGCAGTTAGAAAAATATAATATAATTTTCCTATTTTTATCTAAATAAAAAAAATTTTTTTAACAAATCGCTTGAAGGAAAGGTAATCTGTAATCTCTTTTGTATGACAGTAATGTATTTAACATTACCCTTTTATCAAGTAAAGAGATTATTGAGGAAAAGATATTATTAGATAGATTTTCCTATGAAATTTATTCGTGTTTATTTTATTTAATATTCTCCTGCTTATTTTTATATACATCAATAAAAAAGAATCATCAGTTATATATTGAGTAATAATTAAAATTAATTAAGATCAACTAATAATCAATCTTAAACTGTAGCTTGCGTGAACAGGTTACAAATTCAATCTCTAAGCACTCACGTCAACCAATTACTGGTTGAACGATGGTGCGAGACGATTTGCACTCGATCTTCGGCGGAGTGCACAGACAAGACACGTCGCTTTCCTTGAGACCGATTGCTTCCCTCACTCGTCGCCCTCCCTCCTTGATCTGTTTGCTTTCTTCGTCGCTATCCCCCAACCACACTTAAATAAGGGGCAGCAAGCACGGGAGAGAAAGAAAGAGAGAGAGAGTACGAGCCACCTTACGCTAGTTCGCTAGGGACCTTCTGTCGAGACGGAGAACCGAACCTCTCCGGGGACAAGTCTTCGTGACAATTGTGATCAATCAGGCTGGCATTGTTAGAAACGTGACCGCACATTACCAGTCGGAATTTTTTCGCTCGTCGGCGACCGAGCGGTCGAGACGTGCCTCGTCGATCTTCTCATAGAGAGAAGTGTCGGATTTGCGCGCTCGCGCGATCATTGCCGATTACTATCCGCCGACTCTCTCCATAAGTTACAAAAAGCATTGACTCGATAAAACCGTTCGGCCCGAGATAAAACAAGATCACTATCAAGTCATCACAAAATCGAGTCACACAGGATCAAGTAAACTCAAGGATCTCAAGCGAGCGATTATATCGGAGACACCTTCGTCGAAGAAAAAAAGTCCCAAGGGGACAAGTATACATGACTGTGATCCACGCAATCTAAGCAACAAGCTAAGAATATTAACCGCAGTACTTCGTGCTGTTTTACGTGCACGAACTCATAAGATCCTGGTGTCCTGGAGAACCAAAGAACCCAGGCTGCAAGTCGACCCCCTGATCGCCGTTTTAGCGAGGGATCAATCAAGGACGGGTTCCCTACGTTCGATCAAACGATCGCTTTCGGGACAGGTGAAGAAGAACAAAGGGAAACTAGCGCGAGGTACTCGTCCGGCATCAATGCATCCCAGACAGCGGGAAGGGTTGATCGTGCCCGGAAGTCAACATTGCCTCGAGACGGTGGCCCGATATCGTCTGCGAAGTTATATTACGATCGTTTCCCCATGAGAGATACCACCCTCGCCATCGTCGTAGCGATCATCGTTGTGATCAAGTCCCACCTGCTGTGCCCGCGACAACGTTCGGCGTCGTCGTCCGAGAAAGAGTGCCAGACTGTGATACTACCCCGTGTGATAGAGAAATCGTCTTGTGATCCCGCGTTTTACCTCAACGTACTCAGTAAGTCACATCTTACCCGCCCTCCTGCCTTCGTTCTTATCGGACTTGTGCCCTCTGCTGCGTAGAAACTAATTATAATACAAGGAAAAATATAATTCTTCCGTAAGCTCAATATAGATCCGTTCGACGTGCTCGCCGCTCGATTCGATCGGTATTTAATTTTCCGGTTATTAACACCAGAACGTGGAAAACGGATTTTGGGCGGTTCCTGATAATTGGCAATTTATTTCGGACCGATTTGAAACCGACATGAGAGATACAACATTCTTTTTTTTTGTAGATATATTTTTGTAGATATATTTTGTCTAAAAGGAAAGGAAAAGTTTTATCCGTTCACAAAAAATATTACTTTGCGATTAATTTCAGTAAATATCCAATACTTGCAGCTAAATTTATCGCACTAAATATGCGATGTGAGGTATTTTATTTTAATTCGATATCGGCTTGACATTTATTTTAAAAAAGTCAACTTTGTGCTCTCTTACAGAGTGATAGCTGAATAAACTGAAAGGCACTTTAGCTTAATATAATTTGACCTACCGTTATCTTCCAAGATTCGTTGCAGCTACTGTAAATTATCGCTCCAAATCAGAATCGTTGCAAGGAAGAGGAAAAGAAGAATAAAGAGAGAAAGAGAGAGTCGATTATCTTGAATCTCGAATTATTCAGAGACAACGGGCTGACACTAATTCTAGTCACGCATGGCCGCCTCAAGTGCTATGCGAGTGTTCTTCAAATTGACATATATGAGCGCAGCACATTTGGTACTCGTGCACCGTGCAATTGTATCATTAGAGAGTGCATCTGCCTCTGGAAGTCTCATTTGTCCGAGCCATTTCTTCAAATTATACGTTGGCCCGATGACGCAGCCAATTAACGATCACGCACAAAGTAATGAGCGAGAATCATTAAATTTAAAACCGTCTCTTGCAACTTTGATACGTTTAATCATTATCCTCTTCTCAATGCTGCCGATTTTTAATCGCAAATTCACGCGTTGAGGATACCGCGCGGAAAATACACTAACTCTCTTTACAACTTCATGTTACTCGCATCTTACCGCTCGTAATTTGTAAGGCGTAAGTACGATAAATTCTGCTTAATTGCATAAGATTCTCCTACACGAAGGATGAAGTGATTTTGATTAAATTACTAAGAAATGTCCGAACGATACTCTCATTTCGAAATCCGAGGCAATCTTCCGTTTTATGATAAGTAGGAGCAACAAAATTTATCGTCACTCGAAAACTTGTTCTCTCAAGACGTTTTAGTATATTTATAATATATAAATACACTTTGCAAAAAGTCGTTATCGTATACGACACGCACGGATCAATGTTTACGACATGCTAACCAGGGATACGATGTAATTCTCTCATTCAAGAAATCGCACGCATTAGACACACAAACTCGAATGAACTCTGAATTAAATTAAAATTTGGATTTATCTCTAATGACTCACACTCAACGATGCAAAATTCTCCCGGCCGTATTTCAAGAAATCCGATGGAGATAAATTTCCTCTATATAACATGCATTAGGAAGTTGATAATTCAGCTTTGAAGATTAAGAAACGAATAAAACCAAATAAATAAGATAATAAAAGATTTTCGTTAACACTCGACCTATATATACTTATCGCAATTGTTTGTATACACTTAGAAAATAAAAAATAAAAGAGATACTAAACATATATGTCAAGAATTTATAGATTTGTTTTACAGCATCAAGTATAGGATGTTTTTATTTAGATTTCTGCACTGAAGAAAAATATTCTAAATTTTATTAAATATAAAAATATATTCATTTGATACAAAAACCATTAATTTAATTTAACTATTATTTCTTTTTATTGAATAAATATTTATTTACTGTAAATAAATACTTACTTGGCACTATTCAAATAAATTATATTTATTAAAATTTAAAATATTTTTCTCAGCGTGCAAAGTCAATCTTAATTCGCACAGCAACGATAGAACGGTGCGAAATCCAAGTGCAATTGAGGGAAATTAGAACTCCCTACTCCCCCGTGATCTTTTAGCCGTTCATCTCACACCTGTCTGTCCGTTCATTAGAAAAAAAATGAAAAAGTTTTCTAGCTCTCTGGCGTACGCGATCGCGCTCTAATCGGGAAAGTCGATCACCCCTGGCTGGTTCGCACTCGATCGGACGTAAGTGCGCTCCCTCGAGCGCGTATAAGTGCGGCCCGTTTAGTATCTTTCCGAGTGTTATATACACGTGTTTATTACTCGTGTCTGCCGGCGGTACTTCGCAGATAATACCAAGAGAAAAGACGAGGACAAAAATAGAAACGCTCTGGTCATATAAGAGAGAGTAGACACGAGAGAAAGGAACGAGAGTGAAAGAGAATAGCCCGTGAGTGGTGGAGGAGTGGAGAAAGGGAGGGCGAGATCAAGACGACGCTCCGGAACGAGTCCTCTTTTCAATTTACGGGACTTTTCGCTATCGTGAAATGCGTCTTTTCTCTCGAGAGCGCCGGGAGGATCTGTGTAGTTCGGTATTGTTTACAACCGTTGGAGGCGCCGGACGAGAAGCCAATGAACGGCATACGCGTACGTTATCGACACGGTAATTGTTGTTCGGTCTCATTTTATGCAAATTTGAAGTACGATACAGTATTATCTCACGCAACACAAAATATGATGCGCATTCAAAGAAATCAATATACTCTCTAAGGCCCGTTTCTACCAATATAGTTCAATTTTAATCTCGGTTTAACTAACCCTTCACCTTTTTCCAGTTTTGAGAATTAGAAAAAAATAAAGAGTGATAAAGTTGAAGACTGTTGAAGTTTGAGATTAAAGTTAATCTACATTGGTAGAAATGGGCCTAAATCTTTTAAAGTGAATATCACTCTGAAGAGTAAAATCTCATTCTTTAGATTCCATTTTGAAAAATTTAAAGAGTATTCATTTTATAAGGATTAATATTGTAATACTTTTTAACGAGGATAAGCTAACGTATCTCGAATGTATTTTAAAAATTTCCTCACTGTACATTCATTCCTGTACGGAAAGAATGATTTTGCTAAAAGATCTGAAATTTTGCTGGAGATACTCTCTAAAACTTTTAAAGTGAATTTCTCTGAAGAGTGAAATCTTATTCTTGAAGATTGAAAATTAAGCTACCCTTTTTCAAGTTTCACTCTTTAGAGTGAGATTCCACTCCAAAGAATTTAGAGATTACAGATCTGAAAATAATTTTGTTGGATCATCAAAATAACTATGTTAGAAACTAAAAAATGATTAACAATGCTGCAAAACACATTTTGATATTATAGCAATTAGTTTGATTTTCTAACAAAATTATTTTGACGGTTCAATAAAATTATTTTCATATCGATATATCCAGCAAAATCGTTCATTCTGTGTGAGAGGACCAGCTCTCAATGAGACAAAGTATTTAATTTGTATCCCTCACGCAAAATATGATCGCAAAATTTGATCAGATATTTTATCAATCAGATAATTTTAATTTTAATTCGTTTCATTCTAATTGATTGAATTTTAATCTCCAATGCGTAATCCCATCCAGGCTTTAAGCCCATGTCACAGCCCATGCATGGAGATTAAGGATTGTGAATTAAAGATTAGATTTCTGTAACAAAACGAATTAAAATTAAAATTATCTGACTGGTCGAACTTTAATCTCTAATTCTCTCTCTCTCTCTCTCTCTCTCTCTCTCGTAATCCTCAATCTCTTATAAGTCCGATATAGGCTTTACAGATTATGGAACAAGACTGAGATATTAGGAAATTTTTGCAATATCATTTATCCAGATACGGTTTATCCAGAACGCTAAGGTCAGGTTATCTTTTTCTTAACAACTAATTAAGAAAAGGATAACGTGATTTTGGCGTTCACCTTATCTAGATTCACGTTATTGCAAAAACTCTCTATTCTCTCGTATATCGTGCTCGAGTATCTCGATTTTCGCTGATACACCTTTCTTTTTAATTTTATTTTGTGCATTCATGTCGACGGCATGCGATCGCGCTTATCATTTTCACAGTGAGATACCGCGCGTCTCAGCCGCCTGCATTCCCGCTCAAAAACACACTTATTTACCTCGTCTGGTTCTATTTTTTGTCCGATACACATTTTTTCACAACGAAAGAAAAAAAGAACTAATCGTCAATCTTGGATACTTAAAAAAATTCGCAAATATCCGTGCAAACTCTCAATTTTACGACCCAGTAAACAGTATAATGAAAAAAATAATGAATCTCTAATATAGGGATTGACTAATTAATTTTAACCTTCCAGCATTACCTCGAAATTTTTTATCATATTTTGCACTCTGGGTCGTTGAGAGAAACAGCATATATTTTTTATGGTTCCGAATTATATAAAAATCTGAAAAAAATTTTTGTACACTTGCGAAACCTTTAACAATAAGTTTTTATTATAATAAAAATTAGACTGTATTTTATTTATTTCTTGCGCCTGATTATTAAAATCTGAATAAGAATTTTGAGAAAAACGTGATACCGACTGTGCCTTAAAAGGTACAAAAGTGATGTTGGAGGGTTAAAAGACACGAAGAGAGTAATAATGAATGATCTGATCAATCTGTTGAATGTATAGAAGATGAAGCAACACTCCTTTAGAATTATAAGTTGCACACGCGTGTTTTCATCATCGTGCTACTACTAATCGCACGAAAAAGATAAATAGAGTTAGATAACTTCGACATCAACACGCGTCGCTTCCTTCGGTTATTGCTTAGTGTTGAACGCTAATTCCCATCAGCACGATGCGCCGGAAATAGAAGTTGCCTGCCCTATATTCGCGTAACTTGTTTTGAAGGAGGCAAGTCAATGTGTGTCTGCTACGACAACTCGGGTACGCGTTTACCTAATGATATTGCATACGCCAATCGATCGTGAATAAGTTTTATCAACCTAGAAACGACAAAATAATGCATATTGAACGAAAATTTAAATTAGACCGTGTCGGTTGACGTACACACAGTGTCGCAATTAAAAATAATATTAATGATGAAAATCAATATTCTACCAGAATTAGCAGAAACGTTTGGTATCGATTTCTCTTATAGTTAAACTGTCGAGACTAATAGCTACCGAGTAAGCCATTGGAAATGGAGGACCTTTACGTAAAGCTTGAAGCTTCATTAACTTCGAGGACGCAAAAAGAATGACAGAATCCATTTCAATGTAAAATACATCTTACTGGAATCTTAATTCTCAAAGCTGAATTATCGAGATATCGAATATCGTAGAAAATAATTTTACATAATTATAAATACATTTTCTTTATTTTAAATTTTACGAAGATTATAGTCTTGTGTGTTTATTTCTATTTAGATTGTTTTATGCGCCGTAATTCATTTCTATTTTATAATTATTCTCTATATATACATATCTACACAACTAATTTTTCAAACCTACATTGATAATATTCCAAATATTTTGAGATCGCGTAGAATTATTGTTTTGTAAAATTATACGGTGTTATACCATAGTCCCGCATACATTCACATATCAAGGCCGCTGGCCTTATTTCCATTTTCGTTGATAACGCGACTAATCGAATGCGACGTAGCCTGCAAAACAAGTCAACATTGTTCTAATCCTATCACAGACATAACAGCGGTCGCTGGTGAAACTTCGAGGAGATACAGCAGAAACACCGGTGACCTATCCCAAGCAAACTAGGATAATACCCTAGAAAGCCATATCTCTGTGTACGTATGTGCGTGTATGCGCTTGTACACATGAAAAGTTTACCTCATTAAAATACCCCCACGCGCAATTATCTTTTTGTTCCAAAATAGCACTGTCTCATGAATGTAATCGAAAGTCCCGTATAAGAGTACGCAATATTCCTAGAATGTTATATAAATATTATTTGTTCTTTTTAATATTCATAATACTCTCCAAGAATATTGTCTCGTAGGGTTACTTCAACGAGATGGATTCGGACATCTCTGAAATTAAGAGGCACGAAACGAACGTCGTGTCTCGCGTCCGTAAATTAACGAAGGGACGGAAAGGATCTACACGTACTAAGTCCGATCGAGGAGTAGATCGCAATTATGCTGGCGTAAACGTGCGATGAACAAAGGTCGCTCCTATGGACAAAGCGCGAGAGGCGACTTCTCTTTCTCTTGTTCTGTCGGTGACTCCCGTTGCGACGCGACGCGTCGATTACACGACATCCGCGGACGAAAGTACGCGGCCTCTCCCTCCCTCTCCTCTCTTTCTCCTTCTTTCTTTCTTTCTCTCGCTGTGTCGCAAGATTTATAATTAAGTGTAAGATATCTAAAAATAGAGGCACCCTGCGCGACCGCTGGAATGCCGCGCGCCGTCGCGGTTATATACGCGAGCATTCAATTAATCCCGATAAACCGGACGCAACGCCGAGTTTCCCAAGGCGAGGTCTGATGTCGAATCACATGATGTGTTTCTACGCTTTAATGATACCGTCGCCTAAACGAACAGCTAAAAAAATATGTCCGAACGAATATCAGCGTCGAGAAAACTTTGTCAGAATTTTGGATATGCCGGTATAATGAGACGTTATTTTAGTAAACAGTTTGTCCGATCTGTTGTCCCAGATATGTAACTTCATTTTTATTCGTTTACTCAAAGGCTGCGTGATGACACCGATAGATGAGATCGCTGCGCGCCCCGCAATTTCTGTCCACTTTTAATAAACGTACTCCCTAAATTCTTTGGAGTGGAATCTCACTCTAAAGAGTGAAAATTGAGCCAGTTTTGAAAAAGATTTTCAATCTTTAAAAGTGAGACTTCACTCTTCAGAATGACAATTAAAAGTTTTAGGGAATACTTATGAGTTTCCTTTTTTTTTATCCCGTTTCTCTCCTTTTTCTAAAATCGTCTTCAACGCAAATCTTGAGCGAAGCTAATTACAATAAATATTAAAGCCTGCCGAGTCGATCAATTTGACGTACTTCTATCCGCTTACAGAAATTCAATTTTATTTTCATAGGAACTTTGTGATCTAATTGCAGAGTAAAGCGAATGAAGATTAGTGAGACGACGAATTTAATTTCCTGAATGTAATTAAACGAGAATCGTATCACTTTCAGATGTCCGCGAATCGATTAAACGTGCTGGTGATCCTGATGCTCGCCGTCGCGCTTCTTGTGACGGAATCAGGAAACGCACAGGTGGATGGCTATCCGCAATTCGGCTCGAAGCGATCCGCCGTGAGTGCGCCGCAGAAATATTGCGGCAAGAAGCTTTCCAATGCTCTACAGATAATCTGTGATGGCGTGTACAATTCCATGTTTAAGAAGAGTGGTCAAGGTGAGTTTGAGGCTAATCGATAGAGGAAGCGCTCTTATCACTCGCTTCCGATATCGAGTAATAGATAAAAATGTAGTAGTAATAGATCATTACTGAATGCAACAATTTATGCTTATTTCTCTTTCTTCGCGTGATAACGTTAAGCAATTATGTTTCTAAATGTGTGGACACAAGAGACGCATCGTATTTCATTCTTGATATAATCATAGCTCAAAGCGACTGTTTAACTAGCGGTTATTCGCTGATTATTTCAGCCTTAATAGGCATCTTTCACCGTTAGTTTTCAAATTGCACATGTCTACAAGAAACAAATAATAGGATAATAGGATTAAGTCTTAAACATTGGTTTAAATAATTTAATAAAATAATTTTATATCTGAACAGTTATAAGTAAAATTTAGACCGATGAGAATATTTGACTTATACTTGACTCATATCTTATTTGATTTATATTTGTATTTATATAACTAAATATAAATATAATATAATTTTAATATAATTAAGCTTTTTTTAATTGGTTATTTGTTGGCACATTTTTAATCTCTATCGTTTAAATTTGTAGAGAACGGAATATCGATTTTTTTTAAGAGACATGAAAATGTCCATTATTGATGTTTTCCTTTTAATTTTTTGATTTGCAACAAGCGATCTGCGAGAGGAAAATCACGCGTCCGGAATATGTCAATGACGCTCTTGCACGCGTGCAAGCATATAATTCAGGAAGTTAATAATAGGAAGTTAAGGAATAATATTAAAGAAGATTTCTCGATGGCAGACGCCTCGTGACGAAATTTGCATTTGTAATACGGCGACATGGTCATTAATATTAATGCCGTTCGCATTCCTTCTTTCTCGATTAATGTCACCCGCGACGGTGCGACAAATATTTTATAATAAAGGCACTGATACTTATCCAGCATAAATGCCAAATTACTGGCTATCCATAGATTTGGATATCGCGGGATATTTAGTGAAAAATATCCATAAACAGATATAACGTTCATTTGGCGTTTCGAACTGTCCATCACTCCTATAACGTTAAACCCGTATATCTAAAGTGACTCGTTTCGAAGTATGAATGAGGCTTAATTTGCACTAGACGTATAATTAAACGGCTCAATATAAGAATGAGGTCAGCCTATAATTCGTATAGCTCACTTTAGATACAACCTCACGTTTAAAGCGAACATTATAGACTGAGCTGCCCACCGATTAAGGGAACTTTTATCGGTCGGACCCTTCAATTTTAACGGCTTCTCAAGCGTGGTCTTTTACAAAAGGCGATTAAGCACGCGATCAATCTGTGCTCGCAATTAACCAAGTAATCGCCACTTTGTCGCCAATGAATAATGCATGTAAGCTCGTATTACGTATTCCCGAGTGGGATCATAAGCCGACGCACTCTCCATAATCGTCGAATGACTTAAATACACCGACAATCGGGGACATTATATTTTTTAGCGGCGGCTCTTTACTCGCGGTTTTTTTTAAGGAAGTAAATGCAAATTTACAACGGAAATTTTTAAGTAAACTTTTTCGGACACGTAAAACAACTTATCACCGAGCTTAATCGATCAAATAGATTTGTATAATCTGACACCGGGATCTAGATGTGCCAGTCCAATTTATTGATGATCGTGGAAAGCAAATTCTCGTTATTTATTTTTTTCGAATAATGTGATATATGTGACACGTATTGTAAATAAGTTCCCCATTTTCTTTTCTAAAACACGTAAAATTTTTCAAATAAAACGTAGGCAAACATGATTACACAAATGAAATTATTCTAGTTCGATTTTAAATATACATTACAATCAACGGCTCTTGTGCCAATTATCGTAGTCGATATTACTAAAAGTAATGTTACTAAAAGTAATGTTTTATTATATAATTTCACACTCAATAATGTAATTCTTATTAACACCTTTTGTTATGTTACATTTATATTGTTGAATGCGAAATTATAACGTTATAGATGTTATGTTACTTTTAATTAATATTAACTGGAAACGTTTATAATCTGTTTAAAACTTTGTAAAATTTTGTTTCCTTTTGTATAAATTACGCTCAAAGGTTCTTTTTATTACTTTCGATCACTAAAAAAGTTTTGAGATTTTCAAACAATGTTTTACTTTGATTTCTTTCGCAGCGCGGGAAGAAGCGAACGTCGATAGCAGAGATAGCAACTTTGACTACGTTCGCACCCAAGGTATGATTTTAGAAAGAAAAAGCTTTTGATCACAAAAGCTTTTTCGAAAATTTCAAAACTTTTCTAGATGTTTCCACACGTAAAATAATAAGGCACATTGTAAAAAATGTAGTGTTTAAAGTGTTAACGTTTAAAATATAGTTTTAAAAAAGCCGCTTTCTTCAAATTGCTAGAAAAAAACCGGAAAAATTTCGTTTTTTTTGAAAAATTGCTGTTTTTGCTATGTAAAAGACATATAAGTAATTTCTAAATTCCTTTATAAAATTAATGCGATCTATGAAATTATGTAGCATTATTTTTATTAAAATTTTTTAGTTATCCTCCTATTTTTATAGTAAAACCTAATCTAACCTTCCTTTAGTACATGGCAAAGCTTAAGTAGACAGATTTTTAACTCTAGTTTGTCAGACTTCGGTCTAATGAACTCCTGAAGTGTCTCTTCGTAGTTTATTTTTTTCAAATATTTTATTACGAATTCAGTTTAAATTCAAATTATTTTCTAGACCTACTATTATCATATAAACATGATGTTTGGACTCTATATTTTTAATTCTTACATTAATGGTGTAATGGTGTAATGTTTTGTATATTTTATTGAATACATTATGCGACCTCAATCTTTTATACAATTTTAAAATTTCTGTTAATTTATCCCGCTGTGTACCCTATATGCAATTATTTTCTTTACGAAACGAACCGAGAAGTAAACGTGGTAGGTTTTACGAGCACGCGTGAATTTTTCCAAAATAAATTTTTCTATCCTTGGGAAAAAAATCGAAAAGATCCACGGAAAAATTGGAAAAATTGGGTTTTTTTCCGATCCTTTAAAACTATTGAAATATCTTTGCAAAATAAATGTTTAATAATAAAAGATATTTCAATTTTAAATGTCTGAGTGTTTTAAATCCAAACACGTAGTGTTTTGTTTATTGAAGAAGTTTAAAATTTAAACATCTTTAAATATTTAAAAAACGGAGACAGGAATAAAACATTTTAATATCTTAAAATTACACTTCTTTTTTTAGTGCACATACTTAATGTACAGAGAGTAAACGAGAATGAGATATAAAACGAAAGCGCTTATTAAGTTAAATACCAGAATTTTTGTTGGTTTATTGACGTGCAATTAAAGTTTATTACCATTTATTAAAGTTACGATGCCTATTTACAGATTCGTTTTTGTTTCAGAAATGGAAATGGCCGATTATCCGATCGCCTATGAGTTTCCCCCATTTTTGCCGCGAGCGAGGGCACGGGGGATGTTAGAGGGACGCTTCGCTGGCAGGCGTTATCGAAGGCAGGGTCGAGGTATCCACGAGGAATGCTGCATCAACCCGTGTACGATAAATGAACTGACCAGCTACTGCGGCGGCAGAGGAGGCGCTTCGGAGTAACCGGTAACCCTTCGACTTCCGCTTTACTGCTCGATCACCATGCAAACCGAATAATCCCAGAGATACACGCCTCACGCGCATATACCCACACACGTACACACACATAGAGGGACATACACACATTCCACATTACGTACGGTACACGTTGGAAAGTTCATCGGTAAACCGCATCATCGCTCACGTTGGAGACTGACTCGTGATAATTGTGTATACATTTACGTATTTGCGATGGAACTGACTTTTTAACGCATGATCGTGCGCGGGATTGTATACTCTTCTCCTTGATTTCTTGTGAACGAGGGGGCACCAGAGGGAAGGCATAAAGAGATCGAAGAGATCGAAGATATGTAATTTTACAAGGTGACATCATCAGTAATTCTGCTTCTTTTAAATTAACGACATTTGCCCGACAGTGGGATGCAGATTTTTGCGATTGAGAATGCTTGTTAAGCTTTATTTGTGATAACAGATTATATAAAGATCGAAAGTCTTTGAAAGATGAAAAATCTGTTCGATCCAATTTAATTCTTTCCAGCTTTGAAATCTCAGGTTCTTCCTTCACCTGCTCTGCCTTGTCTACATCTATGAAAAAACATAAGTCTTTCCTTTGTAAATGTAATTTAGTGAAACGGAAATAGGTTTTAAAAACTAACTAGTATATTCGTAATTGAGAACGTTTAAAAATTATTAATGATCTCTACAAAAGACGTCACTCAAATAAATTAAATTTATTCTTTTTAAAAATGTATGCGATGTTTACGACACTTTTCCGATGAAAGAAATAGTATCAGCGTCCCATATTTGCCTGATTAACAAAAGTTAAATCGAGATAAAAAGAGTAGAAATAGACATTGAAAGAAAAGATAGAACCAATCACGATGTTCGCTCGTATCTAACGTGTGATCACACGTAATTATAGCGATCATCATACGACTCACGTGAAAAATAGAGAACGTGCATGTCACGTGACTTCATGCTTGCTTTGTCCGAAATCGATCGTGGATTTAAATTTAAAGCTATTTTTCTCTTTTTTTAATCAGGCAGCGTCAAGTGATATCGCCACGCGATTTTTCAATTTATATAAATGTATTTGAATATTCGCACTTTTTTTATTTTGACCTCGTGGCCTGCGAGAGAGTTTCTGCGTGTCCACTTTCTGTCACGTTTGGGACGAATGTCCCGCTCGCGATTATAGGATGCGTTCCGTTTTCACGCCCATACAATGTAAGCATCAGGTCATCCTTGTCGTCTATCAAATATTAAACAAGAACAAATGATGCTTACAAGCGCTGTAAGCGCAAAACGGTACGTACCCTTAGGAACGTCGGAAAATCTTTTCGCGATTATCGGAGGGATACAGTCTCACTCGCATGGTGATTTTTGGCGACGAAGCACAGAAGGAACAGCTCGAATAGTTTAGTTTCTTGTAACTTTAGTTAACTGTAACTTCTTTTTTTTTTAATGTCAAATTCGAGATTCGTTTAACGATCGGGAACGACAACGCGAGTCGTTGCTCGGAGACGCGATGTCACCGTTCGTCGTTGAGCGAATGCCGAATTTAATATAGGACATTACTGTAGCTTGCGTTATTTTTAATCTGCCAGAGGCTGTGACGATTTCAAGGGGCATCTACGACTGTACTGCATATGGTGATATTATTCTTATTCGTAGAACCTGTATTCCCAATTATCCTTCGAGGAAAGGACTTGGACGTGTAAGACGATTGGGAAGTTCACGTCATGCACCTTGCTGTATCGCTCGTATCGGAATGCATGATCAGCAAAATCAATATCAGTATAGCGATGCAGACAAATCTAACTTACGTCCTATCATTACATCCTTAACATTTCTATCAAATATAGATTAATTTTAATCTCGCTTTTACTTACTTTTTATCTTTTCCTAATTCTCTTAGAATTAGAAAAAGAGTAAACCGAGATAAACATACAGCAAGGAACTTGCAACAGCATTGCTGCAACATTACTACAATGTTACTGCAATATTTCTGGAAGGATCTGCTGTGGAAATTTATCTGCATTGATAGAATAGTAAACTCGTTTCTACCAATGTAGTTTAATTTTAATCTTGGTTCAACTAATTCTCCATCCTTTTTTAATTCTAAGAATTAAAAAAAGACGAAGAGATTAAAGTTGATCTTACATTCGTAGAAACGGGTATTATATAGATTTAATGCAATAATTGATTTAATGCAAAAATAGCAATATTTATTTTGAAGACTTCAGAAGTTGTATCTAAAAGAAATCAATTCTGCCTGGATATGTTTTATTCTTACATTGAATTTTTTTTATTAAATTCGATTGCCAGGAAGCGATTGGAGAATTAATGCGTTCGCGTACGACGATACACGACAAAGGTGAGCTCATTTAGAAGCATGAAACGTGGTTCTAAGAAAACACGCTTTCGTGTTTGCATGACTATCGTTTAAATGAAACTTTGGTAAGCCGGGAAGATCATGAGTCCGCCGTCCTACCTCGAAAGGTATTTACGTTTTCAATAATACAAGCGTATGTAGTAAAGAATAATTTTAATAAGAGAGGGTGTGAATACGTATACGGTAATACAATGAATACAAGCTGAAATCTGATTTATTTAACGGCCGAACTTACAATCTGAATGTATGAAAGAAAAGAAAAAAGAAGTGAACGAAATGAATAAGCGTATTGTCGAAGGAGAAAAAACTAAGATAAACATTTCAGGCGCGTCGTGAACCAAACATCGAGAAAAACGTGGTGTACTCGCCACTGTTATCATTCACTCGAGAAATTTTGTATTAATACCGATTCGTTTCTTACCGATAGTGTCGACTTTCCGTTACGTATTGAGTGATCTCCAAATCGCATGCCATTTACCTCGTCACGCATATCTAGCGTAAGAGCACGTTTCATTCCGAAGTATATTATACTGTTATGCTTTATCACCGAACTTGTTTTAGCGCTTATTCCGATTAACTGAATCTCCTTCCTCTATCCGTATCGTAGATAGGTCTACAAACTTGCGAAGGAATAGCAGATAACTAATCCGGAGTAAGTTGACGCAGAGTCCATCTCGTCGCGATTTGCGAGGAAAGTTCGGTAACATGGTAAATTCGAAAAAGCGAGCGCACACTTCTTTGTCATCGTTGTAAAAAATAATACATAATTATGCGTTAATTTCATTTTATTTATGTAATTATTATTTTTTCCGAGTTCTCTTTGTATGTATTAAAAAGGAATTCCGAAAATTGTTTTATCTTTTATGCTTGATTCTTTAATCTCAACGAAAATTGTATGTAGTAATATATTATGTAATTTATGTGTATATATACATATATATATATTAATCTTTTTCGAATTTACGATTCATCGAATTTTCTCTGTCCTAATCATAATGTCCACCTCCGCGCGCGCTCCTCGCCTATTCGTCGCCAGATCTCTCATTGAATAATGCGACAAGGTGATTATAATCGCCAAGGTCGTAAGTTATTGATTAGATGCCAATTATCGTAATCATTTATTATTGATCATCATCGAGATTATTACGTTCCATTTGCCGCATTAGCGCCGTCATGATCATTTTTATCATTTCTCATCCCCATCATCCCGTATCATCGTCATAACGAGATGTGATTTATACATCGCTAACGTTGCTGCCGAGCTTGCTTGAGCGCATTTCGACCGCGTTCTACTTTCGCACTTATTTTCCCATCCCTTCCGCCTTTTCGTTTAGTTCCGGCAATCTCCCTCGCGCGATGACTGTAAGTAATACAGCGGAGACGAGTGAGGGTCGAGAAACGATGAAGACAACGAAAGGCAGATTGTATAACGACAGCGGATAAAATCTCCGACAACGCACATTAAAGTAATCAACTATATCGATCAACAAATATATCAGAAGACAGATATGTACGTACAAAGAATCAAACAGATAATAGATAGCTTCGAGTCTACCGAGGCTATGAAGGGGAATATTCAGACAGGGTGATTGATGCGAAACATTATATGCAAAGTATAAACGAATATCCGTTTCCGATATTCCCCCGTATTGTTTGTCGATAAATTGTTTATTTGATTTCATCGTGTCTCGGGCCTGGCACACGTAAAGCTCTATATTAATAAAAGTAGCGCGTTTCTTTGATCTGAGCCGAATTACCGACAACTGTCCTATTGGCTATTTCGACCGCTATTTTGGCCCTAATTGTCTATAGTCCAATAAGCGCTTAGTATTATTGGTATATATATATATATATATATAAGGTTAGTAAGGCCAATATGGACTTTTGCACTACTTTAGTAACATAGAGCTTTAGGCACACGTCGCTCGATCCTTCGGTGCGAAGAGAGAGAGAAAAACGCGATAGCCCCTTTTGTTGAGGCTGCGAACGAGAGAACAACTCAGACGCTCCGGTGAGAGGAGCGGCGACATATACTACTACTTCGTAGGGCACAGGCGATGTGATTTGTATATTGAGATGTACTTCAACTTAAACGATAAACAATGAAAATCGTTCCCAAGAAGAATCTGTTCTCTATTCTCCACCATGACCACCCACACTTCGTTCCAATTTCCGTAGCATTCGGCAGTGCGAGGACGATTAATCTCAATGATCTCAATTCTACTTGGCGTTACACTTTTATACGCACGGAATGTGCACGTCCTATTAATAATATCACTATTAATTTCCTCTGACGGATGATTCACACGATTACTTGCTTAATGTTACTAATGGTGCGTATATTGATCGCGCCCGTCTAACGCAACCTTCGTGCCGACTGATATAACGTTCACGAGGACTTTACATCCGCGAACGTCCGCGAACATTAATCTCTCAGTTTATCTCTAAAATATCAAAAATACTATATATTGTTGTAAGCGCTAGAAATTGTTTAAAGAGAAAGACAATCGATAATTATTGCTAACTGCATAAGATACCGTTTGCATGATCGATGGCGTTTCGATAAGCGTTTTCTTCAAATAAAGAATGATTAATAAAAATTTGATCGCTTTAAAAATCGCCTATCTTTTTCATGTTTGTCCGCTGCTTGGATCAGATAATTTTTATAGTTAGAAGGTTAAAGAATAAGATAGCGTTGTGATAGATGAATTGTGTGAAATATTGTAACTTGCGTGACAAAATGGTACACGTGTCTATTTCTCTAGTCATATTTAATGTTGCCAATCAATCACTCAGTATCGCCATCAGACGCTAAAGAAATTTCTCCCATTTTCTTTGTCATCCCATTGTCATCTATCCATCTGTTTTCACACATACAGAAAGTTTGAAAGAAAATAATTTATTATATTAATCAATTTTATAGAATAGATAGTATCTTGTGAATTTTGTCTCTGAGAAAGTACTTGAAGGACACCTTTTATCACATTTAAAATATTTCTATACAATTCTTATACTTTCGCGCATTTTGATTTGCAAATTTTTTAAAAACTTGACGTTTTGAAAAAATTCGGATGCATAATTTCGTAACGAAATAATATAATCTCATAGAACGTACTAATTTATCAAATTTCTCTGTTCATTAACTACGTCTTTGTGAAATAATCATAATATGTAATAATATAAAATATACATATCACCTGGTATTACGTTTAAACCGAGAATAGTCACTTGACCTTTTTTACGTAAACGATCACCTTGGGTGTTTCACAGCCCAAAAAAGTCACTATTATTAATAACATATTGTATATTATTATGTTTTTCGATTATTAATATTTGAGAATATTATAGATAAAAATTTAATCACAATTTTCTGAAAAAGTCAATACAAACCAAACAAATATTGAACAAAATAAGCTTTAAGTAACTTATTATGACGATATTTCTAAAAAATAAAAATTTTAATTATTATAACGCTTATTCACTGCAGATTTTCAATGGAATTACATATTTAAAGGTTCATAGAGAATAGGCATAAAAAATAAATTAAACAATATCCAAGCAAAACAATATTTTACTATTCACTTTTTCTCGTCGCTGGAGTATAAAAATATTCCAAATGATTATTCCCAAGTTAGTATTTCATACTTATGCGTATTTCTTCAAATTTTTAAAATATTTCGGTCTATAAATTTTATTTTAAATTTTCGGTCTTTAAATTTAAAAGACTTGACTGTCTTCAAAAATCTGAATGCACCATTTTGTAACGAATGTAATGATCTTACAAAATATTACATAATTTATTAAATTTTTCTGCTTATCAATCTCGTCTATATAGATGTAAAACAGATATCATCTGATAAACACATTGTTAAAAACAAGTGAATCAATCTAAAATTAGTTGCGCGCCTGATCAATTGCTACATTGATTTTTAACGATCAACGAAGTAAAAGTGGCGTACGTTTCATTGATAATGAGCGAATGATTAATTATTGCGAGGGCCAATAGAATCTTTGAAAAAAGAAAAGATAATGCGTGGGATATGACTGCCGAGGGTTGACGGCGCCCGCGCCGTACAGAACCCTGTCGGGGTTTCCACTCAACCCTTTTCCCCTCTTTGAGTACTTTCGACGGTTGCGTGACACGCTGGCATAAAACAGCTCGTCACTACGTTGCTGTCGTCCGGGTCAGGATGACTGGAGTGTCAGTATCGATTCACCTGGCTGCTGGTTATGTCGCGTTGCACAAAACATTTCCGGTCGGAGGAGAGCCACGAGACGATTCGATGAAGATGCACGCAGATAAGATGTAGTCGGAGACACTGATGAAGAATGCTCAACTTCCGACAATTTTTACTCAGCACATTCATATTTGTGACGTGTTACTGTATCACGTACGGACAAAGTAAGCTAGTCAGCTAATTACTTAATTGACTTTTATTAAAATTCATGTTATAATCTTTATTTATTACAGTTCTCTTAAAGCACTAAAAATCTCTATGAAAAAGATAAAATTAAATATAAATGATAGGTACAGAAATTAACCTTCTACCGGCAATATTGGACTTCAATAACACAGTCGATTTCTTTTATTGTGAATTTTGATAAATTTAAATCTTTAAAAAAGAAGTAAAATACTGCAATCCAACTTCTATGATAGTAAAAACTTGTTAAAGTTTTTACAAGTAGGAGAAACCGGGGCACCATGGGACATCGATTGTTTAATATAGTCTAAATTGATTAAATTAATACTATTGATACAATACGACTGTTACTTCGTTGCCCATACTTTTTATCTAGGTGGCAGTGATTAAATTCCATTGTATCGAAAAGCATCGATCATTAATGGTTTTCGTAGTGTAATAGTAACTTTTTAATTGCATAAAAATGTTTTAATATTGTTTTTGTAGTAGAAGATATATGTATGAAAATAAGGTGCAAGTTTTTGCGCATTTTTTCTCATCTTACTCAGGGTTGATAGAAATCATGTTTTTTTTAAAAAGAACAAAACATTGTGTTTTTTTTATTCAAAATATGTTTTTAATGTTTTAAACATGTTTTAAACAATATTTAAAAAAAACATGTTTAAAACATGTTTAAAACAGTTTAAAACATGTTTTTTTAAATATTGTTTAAAATATGTTTAATTTTAGTTAAACTACTTATTTAATTTTATTTACATTTTATTTACATTTATTTAATTATTTACATTATTAAAACATCTGATATTTATAGGTTATTCTTATTTTAATTAATTTCAAGATCATCTTAAGATCTTAAGAATGAGATATTTTTCGATTGTGACCGGATTTTCACAGTTTTTAGTGTTTCCAGCGACCCCTTTGTTAATAGTTAAAATGCTTTCGACCGTTTTAATAATCATCGGTGAATTCGGTGATATAATAGTTTATACACAGTAAAGTACGCAATAGACTAGGAATAGAAAAAGCATCAAAGTTGGTATCTATTATGAAAAGTTTAAATTCTAAAAATTCAGAATAAGTCAAAAATAAATATAAACTATTGCCAAATTAGTTTTTAAATCAAGATTTTGGGTTTTTAATTTTATTCAATTTTTGTTTTTATGTAACAGATTAACAGAGAAAGAAAGTATATATATATATATAATATATTAAAAATATATAAATATTTATGATAAGGCCATTACGGTCTAGCGGGGATCTTGGATACTTCTAATATAATTAACGTGTGAATTTATGTACCGACGTTATATATGCATCAAAAATGGTTAGATTGTTTGTCAATTTAACTCGTGATATTACTGCGGTAGTTTTGCGTTGTAAGTCTGAAGGATTTTCGGCACGCATAAAAATCTACATTCGCAGTATATAAATTCACATGTTAATTATATTAGAATTATTAGAAGCATCCAAGTTCCCCGCTAGACCGTAATGGCCTTATCATTAATATTTAGTTTGAAATTCTCATGGTTCAATGTTATTTAATATATATAAATATGTTCATGCTTACATTATATAAAAAAAAAAGTATATTATTATATATAAATGTATAAAGATATTATTAGCCTAAAATTCGTATTTCCTTATTTTCCTTTTAAAAAACACGATTTAAACACTTGTTTTAAACATGTTTAAAATCTGTTCAAAACATATGTTTGTTTAAAACAGTACAGTGTATAAAACATATTTTAAACATTTGTTTTAAATACAAATGTTTTAAACATAACAACCCTGATCTTACTACATTACAAATAATAATCTAACATTTATTTTTTATAGTTTTCTATTAAATGTATAATTAAATGTATAATTGGGGTATCATGGGTCATACATTAAATATTGTCCCGTTTCATGATGAACAATATATGTACAGACAGTATATGTACTAAAAGGGCAGTTTATACTTCTAAGCAATTAATTTTATTTTATCATAATAAATATCTTATATTAATAGTTATTCTTCATTTGTTTTCTTATATAATTTTTTATTGTATTATTTAATAATTATTAGCAATAATTATATTTTATTGTATTAGTGACTATGCTAAGAAATGTGTAAGTTAATTGAAAATACTTTTCCATTTTCATCGTTATTTCTTGCATAATCCTATTATTTTGTGTGACTTATGGTACAAACAGCGAGTGGCCCACTTTGAAAAACGATTCAAATTGAGCCCGATTACCTTATATAACAATAAATTAATTACTTACTTTTTTCTCTCAATGTTATAAAATATTAGTTTATTATTTATATGATTGAGACATTTTTTACTATTATTATTATTATTTTAATATTAAAACAATAAAACAATAAAATTGTTGTTAACGTTCAAAAAATAACATTGTTGTCAAGTTAGAAGGTTGGTGTTTCCATAATTTGGCATATCATTAACGTTAATTACCAAAGACAATATTATGCTTTCAGATGATACTACAACTAACGGACGAAGTTCCGTAAAGCCAACAATACCCGCAGAAATGAAAATAACATCTTGGAACGTGAGTCTAATAATTATAAATATATAATTGAAGTAAAAGATAAAATATTTTATAGGACTATACTTAATCTTTAGAAGAAAAAGCAAAAATAGATAATAGAAAAATTCGTGCGTTTATGTTTAGGGGAAAGTGGGTGAATTGTGCGCACCTAAGGGAAATGGTTTTTAAAGCGATATAAGTATGGAAATAGAAACTATAAACATTCTTCTACCATTACGTATTCTTATATTGAACAGATTTTCATTCAATAAGGTTGTATTTGGCAAAAAAGAAAAAATAGAAAAGCGAAAAAATTTCTCGCGCGTTGGGCAATTGTGCGCATGGGTTGGATAATTCTATCTAAAACAAAAGTCGTAGGAAATTAATAAATTATGAAATGCTGATAAATTTGCTAGTCATATAGTATATGGAAAATGGGTAATTGTGCGCATTTCAAAATGCTTGCGCATTTACCCGCCGCAACCTGACTCGATATGAAATACAATTATTTCGACATTTCCTAATCAAACTTAATAAATAACAGCGCAAAAGATGCGCATAATAACATACTTTAATAACATAGCAACTTTAAATAAACAGATTAAAAATATGAACTTACCATCTTATTTTCTGAATGCTAAAATAACAAGAAAAGATGTGATTTCACTTTTTTATATTTTTCTGGTTAGCAACGTATTTACGTCGTATCTCTTTTGTAATTATATCTTAAGAGGAAATGTTTGATATAACAGAGGTCAACTTAACTATTACATGTCAACGCAATGTTGAAATTTTTCGAACATTTAGAGAGTAAAGCTTTCCGAAATAATTTGGAAAATAGTATTATGCTTAATTAAATCATTCATTGAACAGAATAATTTATTCAACGTATAATATTTATTTTATCGTATTTTCAAGTTTAAATTTTTCAATAAGTGAATATTTTAGTTTAAAAATGCATCAAAGATCAAATAACAGTACATAATTTTTTTTATGTGATAATACTAATAAACCACATTGTCGGATTATAAACTGGTTGATATTTTTTTAACGATATTATAGATGTAATCGTGCATATAAATATACCGTGAAACACGGCACGATATTTGTTTTACTATATCTTTCGTGATGACATTAAATGCGCATTTTTATGTGTCTACTTGATGATGAGTGATAGGAGTATAGAACAAATATCGATGTAACATTTTCAACAGAAAAAAATATTTGCAACTCTTACCGCAGTGAAAAAGATCCACGCACTTCTTTTACGATAATCATTTGTGTCTGCACGCAAAGAACGGTATTGCTGAAGTACCTAAAACTTTAGCTAGATATATTATATATCTACAGAAAATAATTTTGTTGCCATCAAATTAATCACACTGAAAAAAATTTTGTTCATTTTTATTCCAATGAATGATGGTTCAATGTCCGACTTAATGTCCGACTTAATGTAGTTAATTCATTGATGCAATAATTGGATTCATTTATACAACTATATATTCATTCTTGCAATGAATTCTAGGAATAGTTTTATAATCTAAATCATTATGAGAATTCATTGGACCAATTTTCATTATTTTTTCATAATTCAATATATTTTATTGTATTTACGTACGGCTTTGGTTCAGTGCATCTAAGACGTTCAAGTACTTATGATGAGTACAGTTACAAAAAGTTTGGACATTCTATAGTAACCAGCTTGAGCGTCTTACATAATCATTTTGATGGTCCAACAAAATTGTTTGCATATCTGTATATTTATAGTTAAATTTTTAAATACTCCTGTAAAATCGTTCTGTCGGTGTTATTCAATATTAAACTTATGTTTTTCGACAAATTTAAAAATACAATTTGCTTTAATTATTAAACTATTAAATTTATGATAATTAACTTTTTTATGTTCTTATCTCGTTTATGAAGGAGGAAACTACAAGGAATAATTATATTATACAAATGGCCACTTGTGAAAAAAAATATTATCATGTTATGTTTGAAATGACAATCCGCCGTATGATTTATTGATCACCGACAAAATGTCCTACTTTTCTATATTGGTCATGGGAAAAATCTAGAATAACAGATACAACATGCGATGATGTAAAATGCTCAACATATTTTGCACGTAAATTGTACCTTTCACTAAGCTGATTCTTAAATATATTATTTTCTGCAGTAAATTTTCCATGAAATTGCCATTTGCACAATTGAAATCATCATTATTCTCTTGAAAATAACATATTCTTTTAAATAATAGTATACAAAATTTGAACATATTAAATTAATTAATTTATCATATGTCAAAAATATATAAAAAGATGTTAAGTATCTCGAGTTCTTGGTGCAGAATGGATAAGCGAATAATTATTGCGGCAGCTGCATGTATAGTCGGAACTTGAATAATAACTTCCCAGCATCGCGTGTTTTGCGTGACGCGGTAAACAAAGAACAGCTAATCGAGTAACCGAGTTGTTAAGGCTGTATTAAGCGAGTATCGTGGTTAATAATAAATATTATGTCAGGTTTGCCACTATATATCTCCCGATATACGTCGCGCATCTTGCAATCTTCATAGCGTTCATTAGCGTGTTCGTGTGTAACGATATCTAACATTAAAATGTACAAACATTCAAGTTAAGTACGCAACTAATCGCGCATGGAACGATCGTAACGCTGCGATAATGAACGCGCAATAATAATTACATCGAGGGTGCTTGGACACCATTGTGGGATTTAATAGCCATATTATTATATATTGCACAATTGACTTAAAAACGGTAATATTGAATAATCAATTCTTAGTTGATTCTTATTTCAAGATTGTCTTAATTAATGATTTAAGATGTTAATACAGCTCTGATTAATTTATGACATCTTAAGACTATAATTAAAACAATCTTAAATATATAAAACTCAAATATGAATACCGATCTTATAATCTCGCCAAAAGATGATTACGTTTATTTCTGAGCAATAATATTTACAATTTTAAATTAACAAATGTTATATTATCGATAATATTTACATATCCCGTAAAAACTTGGCAAATTTCCGCCCTTATTATCTTGATATTAAATTAATTTTATTAATTTATGAGGATCGAAATTTTCTAAGAACTTTAACTATGTGTGCGAAAATGTAAAATTGTTATAGGACATGCCGTTCTCCGGATTAGTGATGGAGAATGGAACATGGGTGGGAAAAGGATATGCGTTTTACTTGCTCAAACTGCTTAGTTCCAAATTAAATTTCACATACACGATCATACCGCCTGAGCATCACGTGTTGGGCAACAGCCAAAGCGGAATATTGAATTTACTTTACGAGAGGGTAAGGTACTTTCCTCTCGAACGAATTGTTTTTGACTAATTAGTAAATTATTTTAATGTTTTAATATAAGACAAAATGTTTGCTAGAACAAAAAACTGACCATCGGTTTTTTCTTGTGGCAAAATTTCTGTCTGTATTCGACTGTACCCCCGTACACGGTTGCCAGGTTTCCAGATTTCGACTGGAGACTCCAGTTTTCAGGACCAATCTCCAGTTCTCCAGCAGATGGGAAAAATCTCCAGTTTTTCGCTCGCGTGAGGTATTTATTAATTACATATTTAAATTATGTGGAAAGTAATAAGAAAGTCTGCGATTATGTTCGCAGTTTATGTTATTTTACGAATAATAAAAAAATTTGTAATTGTGTTCGTACTATATGTATAAATCTTGTAATAATAATAAGAAAGTCTCTATGATTGTGTTGATACTTTATGTTGGTCAAATATTAATAATAAAAAGAAAGTCAATAACAGTGGTCGCAAAACATGAATTAAACCTTGCGCCTTTTTCTTTTTTTCTTTTTTTTTTAATGAAACAATCGGCCGGTCTCCAATTGAAATATAAAATCTCCAGCTCACGGACCTTCGGGCTCCAGCCGTACTCGGGACTTGGCAATCGTGCCCCCATAGCAAAGGATCACATTCACGTCACAATAGAGTCACAATAGTCAGGAAGAAAATATGATGTCGCTGTGAGATTGTTATAACAAAATAACACATGTTACAAAGACATTCGCACGTCACCATGACGTAACCGCGATTGTTGTGATGTAACTGTGACATTTTTTGCTACGAGGGTATTAAGACATTAAAATCTCAGACAACAAAAGTTCGAAAACGAGACATAATACGTCTTAAAGACGTCGCACGTCTTTTAAAAAATGTCTTTAAGACGTTTTGTGTCTCGTTTTTGGATATGCGTCTAGGATAATTCACTAATTAGTCAAGAATTATTCCAGAGGAAAGTTTACACAATTAAGGTTCATAAAAAAAAATATATATAGATATACTTTTTTCATTCAGAAGGTAGATATGGCGGTGGCCTACTTGCCCATTTTGCCGGAAATGCAAAAGTATTGTACGTTCAGTACAATCTTGGAGCAAGGCGAGCTGTCGGTATTGATGAAACGACCGAAAGAATCGGCAACCGGTTCGGGATTGCTTGCACCATTTGACAATACCGTTTGGCTGTTCGTGCTCGCTGCAGTGGTTTCTATAGGACCCGTAATTTACATCTTCGCCACATTCAGGTCCGTCGAAAAAAAAATCCATAGAATGTGCCTTGTGAAACGCTCCAGCTCTCAATATTATCATTATCTCGTAGGGCGAAGTTGTGGAACAAACCCGACTCCGAAAACTTCAGCTTACTCTCTTGCGTATGGTTTGTGTATAGTTCTTTGTTAAAACAAGGAACCAGTATAATCGCGACGACAGGTATGAGATACCGCCTTGCTATCTTCGTGACATCTTGATTGCCTTATCTTTACACTGTAAAAAATAAAATGTTAATTTTAACTTATAGTCGTATAGTGGACTTTCTGTGACATGTAAAAATGTTAAAATTAACATTTTTGTATTAATTTTATGATAAAAAATAGATAAAATATGTAAATATTGTACATGTGTGGGTGAAATATGCAAAAATATGCTGTAACATATAAGGCTCAAAATGCATAATTTCTTATGAAATAAATTTGTATTTAGTTTATTTCTTTATTAGTTAAATAAAAAAAAAGATGCCCTATACATATTTTGGTTGCCCTAGTAATAATGTAAATTAAATTAATGAAAAACTTGAGTTTTCCGTATATCCGACTAGCATGATTTATGTATAGATTATTGTGACAGTTAGAATATTAATTTTTTTATCCTACGATTTTGGAAAACAACAAACGTATGCTAATTATTGTATTGTTATTATTACGTGACATTGAATTGAAAAACGAATTTAAAAAATTTGAAAAACGCCGATTGCAGACTCGACGCGGATCCTGTTCGCTATGTGGTGGATATTCATTTTAATACTAACGTCCTTTTACACGGCGAATCTTACTGCGTTCCTTACAAGGCCACAGTTTACCTTGCCGATCAACAACATACAAGATATATTGCATAAAGGTTATCAGTGGATTGCTTATAAAGGGCGCACAATAGACTTAATGCTTTCTGGAGTAAGTCTTTCCAAACACGTATTTAATCTTTTTCAAGAGAGAATTTGTAATTACGATCTCATCCAATAGTTACGATTTAAAACTGATAAGAGTTACAAGCATTGTTTATTTTATCACAACCATAAAACGTTAAAATAACACTAGTTTACACAACAGAAAGTTATTTTGAACCATTAATAATATATTATTTAATAATATATTTAATATTTTTAATATTATCACAAGTCAAAGCATTGATACATAACATGGCTGAAAAGTAGGATATTGAAATTAAAAATATACATTTTATAGGGGATAGACAATACATTTACTTCTAATTAGAATTTTAAGATAATATTAATCTTTTATACAAAAAATATCGCAAAGAAAGCAATTTTTGGTACGTTAAACCTCTGTAGTTATTTCGAAAACGTGATGTAGTAGTGTTTAGCATGTGGCATTGTTTTCAGTTAAAATTTATAAGAAACACCTTGTCTGGTAAATAAAAGTAATTAAAAGAAATTATTTTTTGTAAACTAGTGTAATTAATAGAACTTAAATTTCATTTTTAATGTTTTCAGTTCAAGGATGAGGATTTAAGTCTCTTAAACGTCACAAGATGGAAGAACAACTATATTACGTCGTATGAGTATCCAATTGACGATATTTTTGACGCTGTAGAGAAGAGTGAGTACTACCTCCAAATTTCAAGCACACGCTTTAATAATAAATAAAAAGAAGTTCGATATTTAATCTCTAGACAAACTGTTTCTTGGGGAGACTCATTACCTCAAAACTCTAATATTCGAGAATTATATCAACAAAACCCGCCAACACCTGAAGCACCGGAACAGATGTACATATGTTATTATGCCCAACGCGATTTTCGTGATCAATAAGG
The DNA here is from genome assembly GCF_001594055.1 of Mycetomoellerius zeteki. NCBI lineage: Eukaryota > Metazoa > Arthropoda > Insecta > Hymenoptera > Formicidae > Mycetomoellerius > Mycetomoellerius zeteki. The sequence goes on along the minus strand of NW_017257523.1, from coordinate 1,313,195 downwards.
CATTCGCCTTTCCTATAAACTCTACTTTGGAGAAACCGTTTAATAAAGAGTAAGCGACAAATTTTTGTGTTAAAAGAATTAATATTTTCTGATTTAAAAAGTAAATAGAATTATGATTAACTATGCTTGTATATTTTTCGAACTTTTTAGAATTTAGATAATACGAGTAATAGATAATAAAATTTAAAAAAATAGGTAGAATATAATTTTATATAAATTATGTCTTATAAGCATAAGTTCGTAACACAAAAATTGTAGTCATTAATCATCAATGATTTATTGACATAATCTAATATTATTAGTTGTGCAATTCAATAAAAAACTGAACTTGTTTCAGATTGATAACTCTAATGGCATCTGGTATAATGACGCGCGAGAAACTGAAGAGTCTACCAATTGCGCAAGTATGTCCGCTGGATCTTCGATCCACTGAAAGACGATTGTCAATTTCCGATCTATCTTTAACGTTTAAAGTGGTCCTCACTGGATATATGATCGCGATAGTGATTTTCGTTCTCGAGATATTAATTAATTGGTTGGTGAAATCTTACAAACGGCGAAAGAAGATCGACAAATGGTCCGATCGCACGTTCTGCTGCAAGTGGAAACGGAAATCAAATGATTCTTTAATCCCACGATTGGTGTATACCACCAAGAATCAGCTGTTTAACAAACAGAACGGAATACAGCCGCCGTTTTCAAACATCCCGTACGATATTGTTCAAGGAAAGAAGCATTGCATTAATGGGCGTGATTATTATATCGTGTTTGATCGTTATGGTGATCAAAGATTAATACCTATTCGCACGCCATCCGCGTTTCTATTTCAATACGCGGCATAATAAAGGAATAATTTACGCGTCTGACGAAACGTACCAAATTATTGATGGAATTTATTTAAAATTTCACAAATCAACAATTTTGCATAAATTGTGTACTAAGCGCTATAATTGGTACGTGGAAAATTGTATAGTCATCAGTCATGCAGTCATTCATTGACATAATCTAGTATCATTCAGATTCACGAAATAGCGTTTCCAATCGTAGGACTCTACATACATTTTACGTGTAGGTATTAATGATTTTTTAAAATATATATATATATGCTGATATATATAATATAATATAGAGAAATAGGCAGAAATATGTGATAGTGTACTGAAGAAATAAATTAATTAAAAAAAATATCTCTTTTTATTTAAAAAATAAATTCTTAGCCTTTTTTCACAAAGAATTTCATTTAAAAAGTAAATAAAAAGACAATTTCATTGTCAGTTAAATATTAATTTTTTCCACCTTCCTAAATATTAATCCATGTTTATTATTTTTTATTGAAACAAATATATATCATATTTATTATAATGAAAAAGATTAATGTATCTTATTTAAATATATATATAATATATACATGGATTACATACCTACATATAATTAAAAAAAATTATTTTTATGTTATTTCTTTATTTACTCCTAAATTCTATTAATTTAATCAAATTATAATATTTAATAGTTAAATTAACATTTAGATAAATTATAATATTTAACACAAAATTTTAACAAGAATTAACTTAAATGGAACGTTTTTAAATACAAAATGTTTTTAACTGATGTGTATTAGTATTGCTCTATTTGTTTACATAAATAATATAATCCATCAATATATATATATTTCCATTTTTTAAGTATAAATTTTTATGCTCACAAAACCTTATCTTTAATAAAACATATAATTTTAATGACATTTTGCAATATAATAATAAAATGTATATACAAATTTACAGCATATCGTGTAACAATTTATAAAAATGAATGTCACATTCGCAAAAACTTGATAAAAGTATACTTCTACATATATTAATTACAACATTAAATAAATTTGATACAAATTATATCGCTCCAGCCCTTTTACAGATATATTCCCCTGTATACAAGTTAACCACCGGAAATATCCATGGCTACATAGTTCAGTTCATTGTGCATGCTTTGTGCACATAAAGACGCCAATAGACGAGTTCCATTTGAAATATTAGTTCTCTCTATCCGTGCTAATTGAAGCTAGCAAGCTCTTACATTTAGTACGGACATGCACCACATTCACTTTCGATTTTACGATTTTATCGGCAGTGTCGCGAAATAGATGTAGTAACTAGTTCCCGTGATTAAAATAGATGTTGGTTCGCTAGTGTACGGTACTTTTGATTCCCAGATTCCCACCTGTCCTACACGGCACGTGATCCGATGATTTTACGAAAAGAGGGAATCAGCTGCTGATTACTGCTGATTATTAGCATGGCCCATATGGCCGCTTTCATTTGTCAGGGTTCTTTGGAGTAATGTTGATTGACTTGATTGTTGTCCAATTTGATTTTAGATTCGTCATGAGTACCTGTCAATTGGAACCTTGTATTGAGCTTCCTCTCTCGGAGGAAAAGCTGAAAGAAAGCGTAGATAAAGCGAAGGATTGGGCGCTTATGCACGGTAATTATATTTTTTTACTGATAAGAAATAAATTGCTGATAATCAAACATGAAAAATGATTAAACTTACATACTTGCTCATTCCTGATATGACTTGCAAGTCATAAAGGCAAACATGATGGCTATTTTATATAGTTTTAAGCACAAAGACAAGGATATGATGCAAATATAAAATAATTGTAACGATTCAGATGATGCATTCAGACAGATTTATGTGACGAGATCTTATGTTATTACTTAGGGATATCTATGCGGTCCAAGACGAATTTTAATAAGGACCAGGTACAACTACTACCTGTTACATTGTTACCATCGAGCTTCCCCAAAAATCCCTTTTTAACTGTAAAAAATGTACAAACTATATTAAACGAGCTTATTCATAAGGTTGCTCATGATAAGGAATTTCTTACAAGCAGCTTAAAAAGGTACTGTTACTAGAGCTATAATCATAATGGAACTTTTTTTATCATAGAGTTATATTATTTGATTTAGCACAATCCAAGCTGATCCATTTACAGCAAAGCTGTTCCACATATATGAGACAGTATACGAAAAAGATTTGAGCCAGGTATGTGATATTAAATATTAATATCTAGACATCAAAAAATGAAAAGATTTGATGCAGTTGATCATTGTGCACAAATACAAAAGAAGATGTTCCTGTTATATAGAGTATAAGTCTTGGACTGTTGAGATCAGATTATTTATTACACGATGATGACTGTAAGATAAAGCAAGTAGAAATAAATACAGTAGCGACTAGCTTTGCAGCCTTAGCTACAATTACATCCGAATATCATAAGTAAGTTCAGTGTGAAAAATTTTATTAAGAAGAAATTTTATTATTTGAAAAGTCTCTTATTTAAATGTTTTTAATGGTATTTATTTTATAGATATATATTAGAAGAATTGGGATATAGGAAGAAAGCGTGCGAACAAGTAAATTAATTGTTCATTATTATTATAATTTTTTTAAGATATAATTATTTATATGTTTGGTTTTTGTAACATGCTAACTTCTTCAGTAAATCTGTTCTTTTTAACTGAACTTCTTGCACAGATCATTTTTTTCTTGTTCACTTCAACGTGAAAGAAGGAGGAAAGATGAACTGTGCTAGAAAGAGAATAGATCTATTGTTCTTGATGCTGTAATATTTTGAAAATATTTTACAGTTTATTAATACTGATTATTGCTATTTATAAGATTCCAGAAAATAATGCGCTTATTGGATTTTGCAAAGGATTAATATTCGCATGGGAATTGTATAATAATTCAGAGTAAGTTGAATGATAGAGCAAATTTTATTCTGGTTGTTACATTCTATCAATAAGACTAATAAACAAATATGTTTTAGAGCTATTATATTATTTATTGTTGAAGATATAACTTATAATATAAGCGATCAAAGGTTTCATGAATTTCAAATTCGTCAATTATGTCCTAAAATTAAGATTATTAGAAAAAGTTTAACAAATTTAGTATCGGAGGGAGTGAAATTGGGACCAAATAAAGAATTAATTGTGTAAGTTGCAATCTTAATTACAATTTATTTTTTAAATTATATTAAAATTTATACACAAAATATTTTAAAAGAGAATTTTTTTCAAGTCTTTGCAAATATAGAAATAAATACTGAATAAAGAATCCAGACATTTGAAATGTTGAATTATTGAAACATTTGAATTACTTGAATTATTTTAGTTCAAATATGGTAGTGGCTGTTGTTTACTATCGTTCGGGTTACGAACTTGAAGCTTATCCTACAGAAAAGGAATGGGACATGAGATTGTTAATAGAACGTTCTCGTGCAATAAAGTGTCCATCAGTACAGTATCATTTAGCAGGTACTAAAAAAGTATGTAAATCATTTTAATTTTTATTTGCTTAAACAAGAGTAATATACAACAAATCAAATTTTCTTGTTATTTGTACAAAAGTTGTATGAAATATTAAAATAATTAATAGAAAACAAAAACATTAATTTTTATCATACTCATTACAGTTAGAATAAATTTAGTAACATATATTCATTGTAATTAATGTATCCTTGTATTTTATATATATATATATATATTCATATTATATAAATATTCATTGTAATAAAATATTTCGATTTTGAAAATTATCTTTTTAGGTACAACAATCTTTAGCTCAACCTAGTGTATTGAAAAAATTTCTAAAAGATGATGCATCTGTTGCTAGAGTACAAGAAATATTTACTGGTCTATATACATTAGATTTTGTAAGTAATCTATTTATTATTTCATCATAATGCTTATATAATTAACAATTATATGAATAACTTTTAGTAATTCAAATCCAAAATAATGTATTTATTGTAATAATAGAATGATGATGGAGAAAAAGCAGTAGAAATGGGTATAAACGAACCATACAAGTTTGTTCTTAAACCACAAAGGGAAGGAGGAGGGAACAATGTATATAACGAGAGTATAAAAACGTGGTTAAGTTCAATGAAGGAATCGCAAGAGAGAACGGCATGGATTCTCATGGATCGCCTTTATCCTCCTTTACAGAAAAATTATTTTTTACGTGCTGCAGAAGAATCGCCTTTAGAAAATGACATTAATCTATCAGATGTTATAACAGAACTTGGGATATATGGCGTAATAGTAGGGTAAGTACAGATGGGACGACTTGCATTTTGATTATTATATTCTTTGTTAATAAATAAATGACGTTAATAATATTTGTATAATATTTCTAGGGATAGCAATGAGATAATGTTAAATAAACAAGTTGGACATATTCTAAGAACCAAATTATCGAGCGAAGATGAAGGCGGAATAGTGGCAGGTGTTGGTGCCCTTGATAGTCCCTATTTAATTAGTTAAAATTATACATCTCTAGAGGAATAATTTCAATTAAATAGGCAGTCATACAGTTGAGAGAGAGAGAGAGGGGGGGAAGGAGGAAAAGAAAGAAAATACACACTATATTACGTTTATTATAATTATTTTTTTATTGTATATATGTAGGCATATGGATATCGGATATAAATTACTGGGAATCAAATGAATCTTCAGCATCAACAATCATTCACATGATGACATTGTATCTACGTTTTCTAATTTTTAAATATTAGATTTTTATTATAATTGAGTTAACATTAAGACATTATAACAATAATATTTTTATAAAATTAAAATTCCATTTTTATTAATTATAAGATAATAATTTATAATGCAATGCAAAACTGTACAGAGAAAGTTTAATTTAAATTCTAAATGTATAAATGTTTAATAATTTCTAAATGTATAAACCAGTCATATTACAGAATTTTACAACAGTTGCAAAGCTGCTTTCTCTACTGAACACTGCTAATATTTTATATAGCTATATTTGAAGGAGAGAGAGAGAGAAAGAGAGAAAATAGTCTATACATCGTAATCTCTACATCATTCGATTTTGTATAATGTTAAATTTAAGTATATCTAAATATAAATTACCTTAATCAGCTCTAGTGAATCCTAGTAATGAGTTAAGTATGTATATACAAGTATGTATATACAAGTATGTGTATACAAGATGTATATACAAGATGTTTCAGAACTAACGCACCACCTGCTAATGGCAGATTCCTGAAGTCATTTTAAGACGAAAATATAATACCATAATGTCCAGAGGATAAATATTTTTTTTTAACATAATAAATATCAAGGATTAGAAATATCAGTAATTTTATTTTCGACTATGTAATCAATATTAACAAAAGGCAACTACTAGCTATTACTTTTAGTACTTTGCGTTGTATCATACTTGAACACGCAAAAGAGGATGTTAAATAAATGTCGATTTTGGTCCCCAAGGGACTCGAATAATAATTTTCCAAAGTCTATTCAGGTGTACCTTGTAAATCAAAATCGATACTTTTTTAACATCCTTCTTTTAGACAATATAATTTGTTAGGTTTAAATGATTATATAATATAATTCAAAAACTATGATAGCCTTGACATTTTGTTTGGTATTAGAACTTTTTCGTCCCAGAATAATTTCAGGAATCTGCATTAGCAGGTGGTGCGTTGGACCTAAAACATCCTGTGATCCTATACATACACACACGCACATGCAGCATTTATAGGTACATTCACCTTGATATCTAGAGTAATAAACATTAAAAAATTTTATAAGAAACCTATAAAATATTTTGTTATAACTAACAAGTAAGTTTCAATAATTTTTAACATATTAATTTTTTAGATATCTTTATTATTGTAAATTATTTGGAATGTGTACAAAGAACAACACTCGAATCTAGCTTTTCTATCTCTTCAACATCTCTTTCCTCCGAGCACCTGATCTTTGTCTCTTCTATTACTTTCCATCGCAGCCTACAAAAAGAATACTAAATAATTAAGTCTGCAATAATTTATATGCATTTAAATAGTTGATTAAATTATCCTTTTAACCATGAACATAATTATTTCTTGAAATCACGCGTGCGTATATGTACTCTGTGCGTAATGCACAGAAATTTACATAATGCACATTATAATTCGATAAATATAACCACATAAGCGATATAATCACAAAAAGTAATGTCATTTATCTAAGTGTAAAATTACTAATTTACCTTCACATTTACAAATTCATCATCAAGAGGATTGACATGTTCGTGCTGTTCAGAAGACAAGTCTTCAATTGTCGAATCGAGTGTCAACTCAATCTCATCTCTTCGATCATACAACGGATTTTGAAAATGAAAGCGGTGAATGCTGCAACAATTATATATTGTACAATTTTAATTATATGCGAATAATATTTATATATTGTTCTTAAAAAATTCCTGTTTAAATTGAATACTAAAATAAATTTAGGACGTACTTTAAGTCGCCTGCTAGTTTCCACTGGAATTTGTTTCTCTGATAGCAGTTGTAAATGCATAATAATAAAACAGCAATTAGTAATACGATTATTGTTGTGATATAAATACTTGTATGTTGTGTATTGCCAATTAATTTACTATTTATCGTACAAGTGGTATTGGATTTTATCGGTTTACCATCTGAACAAATACACGTTGCATTTTCCTTTTTCAAAACGCACATATAATCGCAAAACTCTACGTCACAAGGATTTTTACCTATTAAAAAAAGTATAATTTAACTTTACTTAATAACTCTATTGAAATTAATGTACATGATAAGAATTTGATTTTAAGATTACTAGAGGTCTTAAGTATTATATCATACCAACCAACAGGTTGCCTGGAAATATGAAGAATGGCGAACTGTTTGTGAACATTATTTGTGCCTACATTTAATGTTTCGCACAATCTTTTACCATACAATTTACAACTTCGCAATTGACCGTTTGTACCCGTCAACCAATAAATCGATTGTTCATAAATACTAATGCTTGACGGATAACGCATCTAAAAAAAAAGAATATTATTAAAAAAAAAAGGATTAAATATTCAGTTAAATATGCAGTTTTTACATCTTTTTAACATGCCTCTGTTTTAAATTTAAAAAATGGCTTGATATAATGAACATTTTAACATACATTGGTACTTAAGAACGTGCTGCGTTGACTTCCATCCAGATTAGATAATTTGATAACTTCATTAAAATTGTCCAACCAATATAATTTAGATTTTATGTAATCGACTGTCATTCCGCTCACAAAGCCTACATCAGAATCAATAATTTTCATATCGGCGCCCATCATATCTGTCCGACATATTTTGCTAAACGGTTTGTCCATTTGCCAAGTTATTTGAGACCAAAATAGCCATCTACAATGTCATGAGCGAATCTAAATTTTGATAATTCTAACAAAGATGTCATTAATATCTATCAAATTCATATCCAGATAGACAAATTTGCGGAAACATGTATTGCAAACCATCTCCCTAAATTTCTTGGAGTGAAAGCTTACTCTAAGGGCCGGCTGTTCCATCTTCAGATAAATTATGTGTTAATTTATCTAATAGATCAACAAAAGAGTAAAAGAGTAAGAGTATGAGAGAGTAAGAGAGTTAACTGAAGTTTCGAGAGATGGAACAAACCAGCCTTGGAGAGTGAGATTTCACTCCAAGAAATTTAGAGAGATGTATTGCATATTATGTTAGTTAGCAACAATAAAGTACAAGTCTACTGCCTTTCTAATATTAATAGAAATGTATCAGAACACGAACAGATCCTGCATTATGGCATCATGATGGAATCGAAGTATGCTCCATTGCTGATGCATTTCTGTTGTTTATATATTATGGTTGAAAAGTCATAATAATAGAAACCAAGCTTAAAGAGAATACAGTTGATAGGAATTTGCTCTATAATCATGATTGAATTTGTAGGTATGCTGCTAGCGTTTTGTTATCTTGGTAAATATGCCAAATAAATGAAAATAAAAAAACTAAGAGGAATAAAAAAGGTACCTATTAGTCGAGTCAACAAAAAGGGATCCTACTTTTGCCTTATCTTCTATCTCCACCAGTATCGCACATCTTTGATTCTCGAAATTGCATACCTTCAATAAAATAATTAAATAAGTATACGGATTACGATTATTCTATTGTTAACGCGATGTTTAGAAGAAATATACCTGAATCGTATTCAAATGACCATTATCATTGACATAGACATTGTCGGTGATCCAATCAATCGTGAGTGCCTGCGGATGCTCGATAGTGACTGTGAATATTTTCTTTGTTTCCTCTATATTTCCTCTAATTTTGAGTTTCTTAATAGTGCCGAATTCACCTACAATTAATTTTTTTATATTTAATTGAATAACGTGATTCTTCTGAAAGACTTTTTCAATCCTTTTTCAGAAGTCTTTTAGACTCCCTTCACGTGTATTTTAGATATCGTGTATTAATAATTAACTTAATTTATAAGATTAAAAGAAAGAAACTAACTCTCACTCCAATAGACAGAATCGTGGACTGCGTTCACGTCAAATCCATTTATACTATATCCTGATAATGAATGGATCACATGAATCGAGTGTCTATTAGGTGATATCATCCTAATATCGATATCAGTAACGGTGATGAATTTCATTAGTGGGCCTAAATAATCATTAATAATATTTATTGTTCTAAATAACTTGCATAAACATTTAATTGAAACCATGTACTTACCGAAAGCTTTGCAAGAAACTCCGTCAATTATATCGATGTAATATCCCTTATGACACAAACACTCGAAAGAACCCACTGAATTCCGACAAAACTGCGAGCAAACGTCGTTTTCGCATTCGTTTATGTCCTCGCAAGAAGTCGCATTAGTTAAACGATATCCATATTGACAGCCGCAAACATCGCCTTTTGGTGTCTTGTAACATCGACTTTCACAATGAGTATCTATTGAACAAGCGGTCTCTAAACAAAAAAATATAACGCATCAGTAAATAGAGCAAACTAATACGCAAGATATAAATTTCTCAGATTTTCAGAAATTCTATGATTCTGTCTCTTTCACTTTATCAACACTTTTTTTTAAACTATCAATGTAAAATATTAAACTTATATGAAGAAAAGACCAATTTCAACGAATTCTTCAAAGGTAAAAATACCCAGATAGCACATGATATTAATAGAACGTATATGAACGTTCTAAGAATATTGGTACATTCTTAAAATGTTCTATGAACGTTTTTAGAAGTTTGGTGCTGTATGGGTAATGTAAATTAATTGATGAATTTTTCGTTAAAAGTATTTTTAGCAGTTAAAGTTATATAGCTCAAGAAATATTAACAACGTACGGCACTTTCCATTTTCATCGCTGCCGTCTGGGCAGTTTTGAAAACCATCGCATACTTCATAGTACGGCAGACAAGTGCCGATAGAACATTTGAATTCATTACATTCAGTAGAATCCATGATGGTCTTTTTACCATCGATACAATCTTTCTCATCTGAATTATCGTCGCAATCATCCTTTTTGTCGCATACCCAACTCTTCGGAATGCACTTCGTTCCGTCACAATTAAATTCATCGTTCAAACACACGTCACAGTTATGCTCGTCATCTTCTCTCGGACAATCAACTACGCCATCACATCTGCAAGAAAAGAAATAGATAAACACGGAAAATTTGTAAGATTAAGATTATAATTTATTTTTTAACGTTCACGATTATCCGCTTGCACAACAAACTCTGCAATTTGAAGAAATCTTCACAAAGAATAAGTAACTTAAGGCAAATTTTGATATTCGTGCACATTATTTACCGAATATTCTCTCATGTTATAAATTAAACGATCAACTTACCTTACTATTTTAGGAAGACACAAATTAGTGCCAAGACACTGATACTGGAATTGCTTGCTGCAATTACTTAAATGATGTGGGCAAAATATTTCATCGCTCTCATCGAGGCAATCATTGAAGCCGTCGCAATTCAGCGAAGCCGATATACAATGACCATTGTGACACCGAAATTCTCCGTCTAAACATGTTGTTTCTTTACATGCCTCGTTTGTTTCATCCGATGCGTCTGTACAATCAGGCTTAAATACAAACAACATTAAATAAAATAACATTGCCATATCGAATAAAACCTACAGCATGTACTGAATTGCTGAAGGAATTTAATTGCTGTAACGTTTTCAGTAGGACAATACAGTGTTACTACAATATTGCTAAAATGAGTTGTGCTGTATACAAAATAAATTAATAAAAAGGTTCATATATTGTGATTTGGAAATGTAGAGACGCAGTTTCTTAAAGTGTATTTTTATTTATTTTATTCCGATAGCTTTTTTTGCAAAACTATACTCTGAGTTAACAACTACTATTAACGTTTATTCTTAGAAAATAAAAAAATCACATGTAATAAATACAGTAAGTGAATTAAACGGATAAAGTATGATATAAATGCTACTTACGAACTCGTTGCATACAAGTGTCTTCGGTATGCAAGAGATTAACCCGTCGTGACATTGAAATTCATCTAAAACGAAAATTTATCATAAATTTATATTTAAACACTTATCATAAATAAATTCATAACTGCGACTGTATAAGTTTAGTCGAAGTACATTCACACCGTTTCTTCCAATGTAGATGGACTTTAATCTCGGTCAACCTACTCTCCGACTTTTTTAATCCTTATAATTGTATTAAGATAAAAAATTAGTTGAACCAAGATTCAAATTAAATTATATTGCTAGAAACGGGTAGAGAGATAAAGATCACGGATTCAATCAGATATTCATTTAATCATCGTATTCAGATATAATTTAAAAATAATGAAGTAGAACAAAAATGCATGTAACATTTATCTCCGTAATTATTATACCTTCTAAGCATTGCGGTCTTTCGCAATTTTCCTCATCCGAATGATCGATGCAATTGTAACGCCAATCACAACGATGTTTCATATCGGTACACTCGCCATTTGTACAGGTGAAGTGATCTTTCTCACATTTCTTCTTTTCATGGCAGTCTATCGTCTCGTCTTCACCATGCGGGCAATCTTTGATACCGTCGCATCTAAATAAATTGGAAGATTTATAAATAATAATATTTATATTATATATGAAATCTATGAGAAAAGAAAAATGGAATAATGAATATTCCTTTGTTTGAAGAAAAATAAATTAAATACAAAGGTACAAAAATATACCAAAACAAGTAAGTTAATCTCGATATTCGTATAATAAACAACACAAAATGTATTACAACCGAATATAACTGTTAATACATTGATTTCCAATGTACACGGAATTATTTTTTAATTATGGATTATGTGTAAAAATAATTAAACCCTACACATTTTTTTTTGATATGCAGAGATTATATTCGTCGCACTTAAATTCGTTCGCAGGACATTCATACATAATGCAAGTATGATCGTCATATGAAAGCGTCATTCCAGGAGGGCAAGCACAAATCTAGAAATAAAAATGTCTGATTGAATTTTTATTTCTCCGACAAATAGTGTCATTTCGCAAACAAAATGAAATTAAACAACATATATCATAAATATATTAAAACAACACTGTTAATTGTATACGAAATGTTTGTATTGCGTTTGACGAATAATTATAACGTTGTGGCATATGATTGCATCGCCTACATAAAACTTGCATACTTACAAATGAAGTATTAGTAGGCAAACACACGTGTGAGCAGTCTCCATTATTTTTCTGACAATCGTGATCAAATTTAACATCTCTGCGCAAAGTTATTAGAAACGGCAGTCCTATGTGTGTATCTAAAAAGATAATATTGCGGGTGGGGTGCCATAATACCACCTTCTCCCCTATTGTACTTTATTAAACAAGTATTAAAGGAACTCACGCAAAGGAATTACATTCTTATGGCTCAGATCAAAAGTGTTTTTAACATTTGTCGAGTAAAATTTTTTTGATCCACTTTCAGTCCAATAGATAATGTCGCCAATGATAGTAAGACCAAAAGGCAGATCTAATTCAGTACGGAACTTACGTGTGCCTAAAAATTAGATGCTTTATATTTTTACGATATTCATACAAACGTATTTTTTCGTAATGAATTATTGTACGTTCACTGAAAAAAAACTTTTTTAGTTTCAGTAAATATGTGATTTGTAGGCAACCGTACAGTTTAGTAGTTTCTTCCAATTTAAATAAATAATGTTTATAATATAAATTTCTCAACTTAAGGGGATCCTAAAGCCGTCTGTATTACCGACTAATTCGTAATTTTTGTATAACAAATACTTTTTTCACAGATTTTTGATATTTTTCACAGATTGATTTTCACAGTATTTATGAGGTAGAATTTATACCGAAAACGAAAAAATTTTGAAATTGAAATCTTAAAAAAAATTTTTTGTCGTTCACGATATAAACTCCACTTCACAAACACGTATTAATATATATACTTTAATCCCGGAAAAAGATTTTTGAATCTGTGAAAGAGGAAAAAGGTATTTGTTAAACAAAAATTACGATTTAATCGGTAATATAGACGGCTTTAGGATTCCATTAAGTATATTACACTCAAGCATTAAAATTTTAATTCGATGAATTATGTAATAATATACTTAAAAATTTAAACATACATCTGCGAGACATAACTCAAGACTTAAACACTTATAAAAGCTAAAGGATGCAAACCTTCAGCCGAGTGCAACAAGATACTATTAGTGTTTTCAGCACTCACAAAGAGTGTTTTACTGTCTCTGTGATAACACATTGATATTTTTGGACCAATCAAATCGTCCATAAGTAGCTTTCTTTCACCGAGTCCGTTCATTTGCATTTCATATACATAATATTTTTTTAAGTACATAAAAGAATATTCTTTTCGGAACGCTACGTACATCTTGCTGCAATATTTAATATGTAATATTTTCTTTATAACTGTTTTATTAACAAACACTAACTATCATTTCGTAAATAATAATTAATCAATTTAATGCCATACCTTTCTTCAGGCACCAATGTAATATAATCGGGAATATTATCCTTAAAATAGAAAGTCGTCATTGCCAGGGTTTTTACATTGTATACCTCGATAGATGCGTTGCGTGAATTTGTTAAATACAAGTTATTTCTAATATAATCAAATGCTATCCCCATATAGTAAGCAAACGAATAATTCTTCGATATGATGTTTTCAAAAATATCATTGACAGGATCGAAGCGATTGACATCTATTTGTGTCCATCCGCTCCATAATATGAATATCTGGCCTAAATAAATTTTTAATTGTAAAAGTTGGTAACGACAAAAACCAATTGTTAGTATATAAATACAAATCGCTATTTGTAATATATTTAAAAAAGCAACTCTAATATATATACCAGTGATCGGATCAGATGCCATGTCTTCTATATGTCCATTTATAAGTGATTTCGGTATATCTTTCACTTTTGGCTTGCCTATCATTCCGTCATAATAGTCTACAAATATATATCTACCAAATATCAGCAAATGATGCTTCTTCGTCGTCTCTGAAATTATACTCTCATGCTTACTCAAGAATGCTTACTTAATAAGATATGTGATAAATATTATTCGTTATTATTAACACCTCAATTTTGATATGCAGAATGTGTTAATATGTCCAATAAATTTGGTATTTAATCTTAATTTTTTAACGAATTTACCTTTACAGGTATGATTGTCGGCGTTTAATTCTTTATCCAAAGTACAAGCGCACGTGTATCTGTTCTCCTGATTTAGCATGCACAATTCGGAACACGGGTTGGAAAGGCATGGATTGTTAATCTGAAATTTGATCGAAAGATAGTGCAAACTTTTTGCGACCTACTTTTTATAATGGAAAAATAACATGATACTATACGTACTTTAGGCTTCAGCGCTGGATGTTCGATGTGCATACTATAAGGATGATGTAAACTTCGATGTAAGATATTCCGATAATCCTTTCCAGTGAATTTATTGCATGAATGTATCGCACTGGATTTCATGTCGGTCCAGTACAATTTATTTTCGAAGATCGCCAATGAAAATGGGTCGTATATTATATTTTGTAGTACAAACTGCGAATAATTATATTATATAAATGTATTTCGTAGAATCTCAGTGCGTTGTACCTTGAAATATTTTATAATTAAAAAAGAAACAAGTATTAACTCTTCGATCAGTTCCGTCTAAATGTATTGATTCAATTTTCCTTAATTTGATATCCACCCAATATAATCGATCGGTTTGATAGTCAATAGTTAGGCTTCTCGGCGCACTTATATTTTCAGAGACAAATACGTGGATGTTTTTGCCGTCCATTCCCGCCACTGCTATGTGTGGATTAGAACTCCAATTACACCAATACATTTTCCTATAAATGTAACATTTGTTTAATATATTTCTATTTAAGTTGGTTCTATTTAAGTATGTTGTTATAATTCTAGCTTCTCTATAATTGAAAAAGTTTAATGTTTGGTTTAAAATTTAAATTTTAGGAATAACAATTATTTTATCAGTATTTTATAAAATAATATCGTTAATTAAAATCCAATTTTTAATAAACCAAGGATCCAGATAAGATGATAAATCAATTAATAAGAATTTGTATTTTTTTTTAATTTCTCTCTTTTTCCTGATGTTTTTTTTATTTGATCGTTAGATTATTAAAAAATAATTACAAAGTTTGTAAAAAATTATATTACATATGGTACAATAGATTTAAAATATAACTATTAAGAAGATTTGTAAGCTTCTGATGAAATAATAAATTAATTAATAAGAACCTCTTCTTTTTTCTCTCTCTTTCTTCTGGCGTTTCTTTATAAGATCATTTAAGTTATCAAGAAATAATAAAATTTAAGAATAACTTTTGCAAGAAGTGTGATATTTACCCACGAGTTGGTAATAAAGCAATTCCTGTTGGCTCATCAATATCATCGATTAATACAGTGCAATTTGTGTCATTTCCGATGATTTTGCAAACTGCGATATGATGATAAATCTTGTCCGTAAAATATAGGTTTTCTGTGATCCAATCTATGGCCATCGACGATATCTTTGACAAGCCTTTATACAAGAAAAATGTAGAAAACTTAGAAAGGTATAATAAACAAGTAGAATATGCAACTTTTATCTTAAAGTACTTACTTCTCAAAGAATATAAGAGACATATTCTCTTTTTTTTATAAATATTAATATATAATTTTATATATTTATTTATATATATAAATCTTATTATATTTATAAAAGTACGTGATAAACAACGAGTACCAGTAAACGAGTAGAAAAGATATTTATAGTCTAATACAAAATTTATTTTCTTTCAATTAATTACTGAACGTTTTGAACTATACAAAGTCTTCATCAATCGTAATATAAAAATAATTAATAATAATTCGAGGGAGATGTTAAAACATGATGGATGAAAAAATAAATAAACATTATTGATTATTTTTACATTATTTATAGCTGATGAGTTTATACAGTTTAAAATATTCCAATAATTTATTAGAAGAGAATAAATTACATTAGACTTAAACAATAATATTATGTGAAAATCGATCGATGAGATTAAATATGAGTAAGCAGAAAAGGTCATATTCAGTTAAGGCGATTTTTTGTGCTTATAATTATACTTCTTTTGTGAATTTGTAGGTACAATTTTCGGTTCAAGCTGTGCATCGATCATTTGTATCACGATATCTTTTTTCTGGTTTTGAATCATATTTGATCGATTTTATTTTGCAAATGCAACGTTAACTTTGAATTATATAACTATTTATAATTATTATTCGATTATAATTACTATTATATGTATATTACGAAATTACAATATTTTTAACATATTATTTTATTTCGTTCTACAAAAATGATGGCACATAAAAAATTGCTTCCACAAATGCTTTACAAAAGCTCTAATTATATCTACAGATCATATACATTTACCTATTGTCACGATGTCTGTAGACATATTAAGAATATTTCTTGAAATGACTTCATTATCATCTTCCAATTTCGAAAAATATATCTGTTCATCGTTTACTGCAATACTGACCAGGTCACTTGAGAATTTCAATTCATTGAAGAGTTCAACGTCATTTATTTTCGTGGTGAGATACATTTCGATAATCTCGTTTTTTGTAGAGAACAATATTTTAGCACGACCTAAATTTCAAAGAAAGATTCGTGTTTTTATAAAGTCTAATATAAAAATAAAAAGAATATACGCTGTTACTCGTACTCCTAGATTATTGTAATTTACCACTCGCTTTGCAGGTTTTCTTGTCCTCCTGTAAGAAATAATCCGTTTGACACTTGCAACTATACGATCCTGGAGAATTCATACATTCTTGATCGCATATGCCATAAGTTTGACACTCGTCGATATCTGTGAAATAGAAAAATCGTTAGGTGAACGATATATGATTTTCGCAACATTGTCGCTTTTGTTTATCACAATTTTACCTATACAAGTGTGATTATCATTTTGTAACTTATAACCCGGTTTACAGAAACATACACTTCCTTTAGGAGTTTGTTTGCATTCATGATCGCATTTTACCGAGCTGGGGCAACTGGGTGGTGTACCTAAATAAAACTTAACAATATATAATAAATCACGCAAAGATTATATCACAAAAGACTTAAACGCATTAAAATAAAAGGCAATATAATTAAAATTTGTTGTGATAAAGTTAATGCAACAATTAAAATATGTTGAAATATATATAGTATACTCACAACCGGCACCTTCATCTGATTTGTCACCACAGTCATCTTTTCCGTTACATACTGCGTTAAGATGTACGCATTGATGATTTTGACACATGTATTTGAAATTCTCTATTTTACAACTTTCTGCATATGTTTTATTTGTTCCTGGAAAGACATAAGACTGCATGTGAAAGTTTTTTATTATAATAAAATATAATTTTTATTATCCTATCATTATTAATATGTAATCTGTATTTCTAAAAATTACTGCAATCCAACTCGTCGCTGCCGTCGGGACAATCGTTTCTGCCGTCGCAAAGCCATTCTTGAAATACACAATGTTCGTCGCCACGCATCGCAGTGTCCGCAAATTTGAATCAAAGATACAACAATCAAATTAAGAATAAATTGAGAAGAAGAAAAACTTTTTATATTGTTGGAGTATCTTACCTCTAAATGAAAAAGGATATAAAAAGCTACATATGAACAATAGCACAATGAGACAACGCATGATCTGCAATAAACAAATTAAAATAAAATTACAATAAAACGAATTAAAATTTCAATTTGCTAATTACTTATTGTTCGTCCAATTATTTTTTCACCAAGTTCATTCAATATAAACGTCATTGTAATAAACCACATTCTTTAAATCGCTTTACAGTTAAAGAAATTGGCTATAAAAATCAGTCGTGACATGTACCAATGAATATACGAATCTTAATCCTCAATTACATATCTCGTTTTAATCTTAATTTATATGTCTGGGTCCAAGTCACACACGGCGTCTTTGACTAGCTCTGTAATTATCACAAATCTCAATAGAAAACTTTTTTTAATGAAATGCCAGAATGTATAGAATCGAAATATTAAAATATAAAAAAGTTTTAATAGTAATTGAAAAAGTTATGCCAAAAAATACTAAAGAACAACAATTAAATTTGAAAATGCTCCAAAGATTAAATTCCCTTACAGCACGAAATATTGCAGCAATATTGCAGCAATATTATTTTGAAAGATTGTAATATTTCATAAAACATTGCTACAATATTGTATAATATTCAAATATATTCAATATTGTATATATTTCAATATATAATTATTCTAGTTCTATTAATTGCTAACATATTATTGTTTAGCATCATATTCCAAAATACTATAAAGTTATGATAAAAAAAAATACGGGGACCCAGAAAACACATCCAAGGCTATGTTCCGATTCCCATTTGAGTGCCACCCAGATATCATTTCATTCTTGTTATTTATTGAACAAAGATGATATCCGGAGAACATCCAGGTGGGAATCCGAACACGCCTCAAAAAAGGTTGGGAATCTCCAGGAAACTCGCTAACTCGATTTACGTACTCCTTATAGGATCCTTGAATGTTTTCCTCTTACAAGAAGCGTGTCCTTCTAGTGGCGGAGCCACGTACTTATTTACTAAATTGTAATATTGCAATAATATATTGCAATATTTTCTACAAAATATTAAAATTACAATATTTTGCAATATTGTTGCAATTTCCAATAAAATATAATTTCAATATTGCAGCAATATTTCGTGCTGTAGGGGTGAATAAAGGATAAAATAATGCCAATGAGAACCGACACAGTTGAATGTGTGTAATCTAAATATAATATATATGTCACTCATCAATTACAAACGTTTCGAACATAACATTAGATCATCCTATGTAAATAACAAATATCGGAGTCCGTGTTTGAACATTTTTATACCTTGTAAAAAGATAAGCGAATAAGGAGTACAGTCATCCAATCATCGTTAAGCTGTTGTTCAAAATTAAAAACTTCAATTGTCATATTTAGCTGGATATTCAAATCAAAGTTCCGTAATTTAACTAAAATATCGAGGTAATATTAAAATAATTGACACAGTCGATGAGTCAAAAATTAATTAAATCAATTAAAAAACTTACATTGAACTCAGCATAACGATGATCCGTTATAATATGATGTGATTATACTTGTGTCTCGAGAGCATGTGAGAGGACGTTTCGTATTCGCAGTGTTTATATGTACGAATGTTAAACAGAATAAATACCAACATAAGAATCAATAATACAAATTTTTAACTTATAAAACAAGGAAACATCACTCTTTCTTAAGTAGATCATGATATGTTACTAGCATTATGTTTCAGAATATACACACGACAAAATTAAAATGAAGCAAAACGTTTCCCCTAAATTCAGGAATTAATTTCATGACATTTCCAAATAATAATCCCATTTTAATCTGTATCACATCTAATGAGCGCTGTTTTATCTTTGCGATCGGCGATCGTACGGAAACTGCTATTTTGTTCTCTGCCAACGCTCAAAATTATGTTAATTTAACATATCGTTAATGTTAATTTTACTGAAGAAAATATGCTTCCATACTTTACTTATAAATTGTGTCAGTGTTACCTTCCTTACATTAGGTAATTCTTTATATATTATTTTTAATATTTTTTTATGTTACTTTCTATTTTTAACATTATGTTATTTTTAATATTATGTTACTTTCTAATAATCTAATCATCTTGTACTAAATTAATACTAAAATTTGATGATTGAACCGTTTGGGAGATACGTAAAATGTATTAAATTTAATATAAATTTTCCAACTCTCTATATTAGAAATATTAAATTATTAAAATAATAAATTTTATAAATAACATTAAAAATTTTTTAATTAGAAACTTAAAAAGAGTTTAATTAAAAATATACATATAATTAACGGCAAAATCGTATCACACTCTCTTATAATACAATGATATAATATACAGGGTGTTTCCAAATTAAATGGCAAAACTTCGGGAGCGTGTAGAGGAGTAAAAAACTAAGAAAAAAA